>NW_015378296.1:0-48574 GCF_001204775.2 Aspergillus nomiae NRRL 13137
TTTTATTTCTCGGGCTTTACAAGTGAGAAAAGGTGTCGGGGACCAAGTGGTTCCCGATTCGCCCAAGTGCCCGAATCTCCCCGTTCCGGTTTAGACTCCCTTCAGCCTCTAACGACTCCGTAAAGTCTGGATTTTGCTCCGTCGGACTTGTGCTGGTTAACCTTGCCCTAAACCTAACTCAGGGATTCGGACAACGACTATGTATGTCGCATTCGTATATAGCCAACTTATGCATAACATATTCATCCATGACAGTCAGTCCCTTGGCCAGGTTGGACCTACGACTCGATAGTGGTTCAATAAATCCTACGCCTATGTATTCGTGTACCATGTCTCGCCCTTTTGATAGTCTCTTTCCTAGTCGGTGGAGCTATACATCCAAGTCCCCTGTCGAGGAAAATAAAAAATAATAAAAGAAGGCCGATGGCGGATGGCGGATGCCCAACGTGAGGTCTAGAAGATGCTTTCATAGTGTATATTTGGTTCCTCCTCATTGCCATTCCCCCCAACTGCCAAAGCAGAAGTGGCATCGTTGTGACGCCACAATCCCAATCTAGTGGTATCTGACCCTGCAAAATACCAAATGGAGAAGTCCCCCAACCTCGAAAGAGTAGGAGATATCGCCAATGTCTCTCTCTTTGTCACCACCCGAACCCATGGCAAGGGTTGAACGTTGTCTAGGTTCCAGGTCCATGAAGTCGGGATCTCCTCCTCAGTCCCACCGCTATACGAAGAACAACTACGTAGATTCAAAGATGCCCAAAGCCACCTCGTACTGATTCTTTCAAGCAGAACGGGTGACTTTCCGCCCGGCAGGCGTGGGAAGCCATCCGCCTCCCCATTGTATCCAATTGACTTGCGGGTCCGGTCTTTGGCTTCTGCAGGGATGCCACGGTGAATGAAAACCAAAAAGACGGCATCTCGAACATCTTGTTTGGCAACCCTCCCCCCCGGCCTGGGATATCCCCATACATACTAGTCCGTGATCCTAGAATGAAACATGATCCTGGTAGAAATGCAGTGGCGTCGAGAAACACCGGGATGCGGCAGGGCCAAGCATCGGATTTTCAACTTGCGTATGGCTAAGAAAGCCGTTGCACATCATCGACTGAGGGATATCTTGGACTCCCGCTGACACGCGGTATCCACTGATCCGCTGGAATCTGGAATCTGGAACCCTTACCTATAGTATTCCATTCTTTGTTTTAGTGAGCCATCGGGGAACGTGAGTGTGCTAGGGGTTGCCTCATTCCGGTCGGAATAGTTTGTCATATGGCCCACCACTGCAGATACTTTTGACGACAGGACCAGTGTGGGGTGGGTTGCGGGACATGACACCGGATGATTTGACTTTGCTCAAAGACTATCAGTGCAAAGAGTCCCACAGAAAAAATGTAAGACAGCGATGTGAAGAGGGGTTGCAAAGCCCTTTTCGGGCTTTGGTGAAACGGCCTGTCAGATAACAATTCGAAGGTTCGCCGTCAATGCACTGGATAAAGACTGTCCCGATTAGGAGGTGACAACATACTCGAGATTTACAAAACACAACCGGTTGTAACGTCCAGCGACCTTTCGCTGTATTACGTCGAAACCGTCACAGATAGAGTAACTGACTGATACCGTACTTGTTGGTATATCTGGTCTATCTGTAGATACCAGACTATACTAGTCCACTCTCCCCTTCGGAGTGTCTCTGTGATCCCGATGGCGGAGGTCTGGTCAGATTAACGCCACCCGCGCATCCACTGAGTGGACATATTCGGGCCATCTGCGGCATTTTCCTCCATATCCATGTAGATAGGTCGTCAGCTCGAAGCATTCATGGAGCACTTGGAGGCAAGCGGACTGGGCTATCAATCTGGTCAATGTCAAATCAGGAGCGGTTCGCGCGACATCTTTGCCCCCGCCTGCATCCTCGTGGTCATGGATGTTCCTTGCATACATCGTATCTCTGTATGGGTGGGAAGCATAATCCAGTAATTGACAGAGCAGCTCAAGCATTATTTCCATCAATGAATTTCACAAAGAGCGGCCGTCAGTACATCCCTTCCTTACTCAGCCGGTTCGTGTTGCTGCACAAGGCTACCTCATCTTGATCATAGATTACCTGAGTGGTTGATGGTCCTGATAGCTTTCCAGCCATTGAAGTCTCACGAAGTGAATGTAACCATAAATAACTTGCATTTAGAAACCTCAAAAAATAGGGTTGGTGGTTGTGAAACCGCAGCGGCCTGAGGATGATGAGAGCCCGTGACAGCCCCTTGCCTTTTTGGGTCAAGCCAACGTAGTTGTATTGTTCATTTCTTTGTCCACCACCGCAAGTGACTTCTTCACTAACGGAGTCTCTTGTCATCTACTGCCGATCCAGGAGAGTATGGCTGCCATTACGCACTACACACCATACCCCCGAAAGCATAATCATTTGCCGTTCACAATCACAGAGGAGACGATCAGACCGAGCATGACTCGAGAAGGAAGCAAGAAAGTGCGTAGCGGGCCCCTCACGATGCATCCTTCCAGCAACATCTCGTGGGTTCATTGCCACTGGTACCCTTCGAGACCAGGTGAGCAACTAACCCTTACAGAGTGAACTTTCATCGCGCAGAAAAGCTTACTGACGCCTGCGTGCCCAGTGGTCTGGTCAGACATCCGGTAATAGTGGCAACTATCTTCATCGGGGCCATGATCTCACAGTGACGAGAGAAAAAAAGTACCGTTGCGCAAAATTGCTCATGGAAGCGTCCATGATATTAGAAATACAGCAGAACTAGCGATCTACTAGTATAACTTAGTGATCGTCTAGTCAGTTAACTATGGGCTCGGCTGTGAGCAATGCGGGTTGTGTGCACGGTTTCTACCCGGCTGTCGAAACTCTATCGGCAGGCGCCATCCATTCCAGGCCCAGCTTTTCAGCCTAGGGTCCCAGCACACAGGTTAAGCGCATCGCCATCCCGTCCGTAAGCTGGGAAATGTGCCCCATCCCCTTACGGCTGGGCAAATAAGCGATATGGACCGCGATCCACGGGCCCCATGCTGGTTTGAACTGCTTCACAGTCACCTCCTGGTCCCGCTCCTAGGCTGCCTGTCTAACCGAGAGTTGTCAAATTAGTGCTGAATCTGGGAAGAATGTATCGTTGTTCTGTCGCACTACTCGAAGCCGGTGTCTCGGATTAACACCCGCTAAATGCCGTGGTACAATTACAGGTTCTAATATTAGGCATGAGCTTGTTGGAACTTTCCAATAACTCGCTTCCAACATCGTCGCAACGTGAGGAAGAGGGAGAGGAGAAGAGGCCCAAGAATGGGGAGGAAAGACTGTGTCACAGACCCTCTGATGCATCGTACTTGCAATTTCGTGCCCGGCAAAGGTGCCGGTCAAGATTTTCTACCCAACACAAAACATGACCTAGCCTGCTCCACTGACTCCTCACCTTTCCCCTCATCTTTCCGCTTGAACCGGGAGGGGAGCGGCTACCACTGGCATGCTATTGCCAAGTTGCCAACAATGAGCCTGATATGATCAGCGTGGGCACACGTGCTGCGTGATACCTTTGGCGGATTCAGATACATCACAATCCAACTCTTGAGTGCTCATCAATAAGTATAGGATGAGATCATGGCTTCCTCATAATTGAATCATCAACTTCCATTTTCCTGCTAAGAAGAAAAAAAATGAAAAATGAGCCATCTCAATGGCCAGGTTCCTCAGCCACTTTCTGGGTTCGGCTGAGAAGGCTTCGCTGGATCCATATTGGCTAATGATCAGTGGCGTAGAACGCATACAGTGGACTTGGTGACAATTTACACTTTTGGTAGGATCGAATTATTGTTTGTGATTCAATCATGCATAACGCATACATCTAATCAGGCTTCCGCGGCAGTCTCCATTCCAGAATTCCTCCTATGTCGAAGCCTCTGTTTCTCAAAGCCCAAAATTTGGGATTGTGAAACCAATTAACAGTTGATTCCAAATATGGTTTCCACTTCGCTTGCATGAATGTGATCAGATGCATCTCATGCGATAGTGCTCTGTATTCTACGTCTAACCAGGTTTACTGGCTTGGTTGACTAAGAAAATGCGCAAGATATATTCAGGTGACAAATTGATACTTGACAAGAAAACATTGTATGCTCGTACCGATCCTCTATGCCCTGACAAAAACAGGCATTGTCTCAATCGGACAAGCAACCTCGACTGTCTTGCCTCCCTCGTAGACCTTGTCTTCACCCCACAATGTCCACGAAGCCCCTGCTGGCAGATAGGCAGTTATCTTTCGCTGCCCTGCTTCAAGGACCGGCACTACAAGGTATTTAGATCCATACATGTACTCTGTCTCGATATCCCATGCGATCTTGTCCTCCGGGAACTCATAGAACAAAGTCCGGATCACCGGGGAACCCCTCTCATGGGCTTCTTTCATCAAGCTCCTAGTATAGTCTCGGAGCTGTTCGCGGATGCTAATGTACTTCTTGCAGATCTCGTAGATCTCCTCTCCATACGACCAGACCTCATTGTCTGATCCCGACGCAGTTGGCTGTCCCTCTGGCTTCGGTTCGCGGTCACCATGCAGACGCATCACCGGACAGAACGTCCCCCATTGAAACCACCGAGTAAAAAGCTCCCTGAATGCGGGATCATCCGGGTTACCTCCATGGAAGCCGCCGATATCCGTAGTCCACCAAGGGATCCCAGCTAATCCCATGTTCAGTCCGGCAGCCAGTTGATTGCGGAAGGAGCTCCAGGACGATGCAATGTCGCCGCTCCAGACAAGGGCACCATACTTCTGGCTGCGGCCCAGGCACAACGGAGGAGGTTCACGATGTTCTGTTGCCCTTCGGCCTCCATGCTTCGTAGATGCCCGTGCGTACTCTTTGGGGAAGATGTTTCCGATCTGCATGTTGGGGCCGGCATGGTAGCGATATATATCGAAATCGTAGATGCTGTATTCGGGCTCCGCCTCGTCTAACCAGAAGACCTTGATGCCCTTGTCATAGTAGTTCTTCTTCGCAGTTTGCCAGATGAACTTCTGGGCTTCGGGATTGGTGGCGTCGAAATGGGTGATGTCGCCATCACACTGCATGGCGATTCGCAAGCCGCGATCGTGGCGGATTAGGAGGCCTCGCTCGAGCATCTCCTTGTAGTTCACGGACGTGGTTTCCACGGTAGGCCAGATGGATACCATTAGCTCCACGCTCAGCTGCTTGAGTTCTTTGATCATAGCATCTATTGTTCGAGGTAGATGTCAGACGGTGTTTATATCTGTGGTGGTGCGAAGGACAACTTACCAGGATCGGGCCAGAATTCAGGATCAAAGCTCCAGTCGCCTTGATGTTTCCAGTGGAAGAAGTCAATGACAATCAGGTCTAGTGGGATCTGTCGTCGTTTGTATTCCCTCGCCACGTTAAGCAGCTGTTCCTGGTTCCAATACCGGAGCTTGCATTGCCAGAACCCTAAGCCGTACTCAGGCATCATCGGGACATAGCCAGTCACCTTAGCATACGCCTCCTCAATCTCTGCTGGTGTGTCACCTGCGACGACCCAGTAGTCCAGCGCCTTGGTAGAGTATGCCTCGAAGCTCATAGTATTTGTTCCAAAAACAGCGCGTCCAATCCCCGGATTATTCCACAAGAAGCCGTATCCGAGGGAGGAGATGGCAAAGGGGACGCTGGCCTGGGAGTTGCGATGAGCCAATTCAACATCAGCACCCTTGAGGTTCAAGGATGGCTGTTGGTATTGACCCATCCCGAAGATCTTTTCCTTGGGATCGAGGGACTCGAAGCGCATGGTGAGGTGGAAATCGCCCCCTAGGATTCCTCGCAGCTCGCGAGCTTCGACATCCAAGGCACTGCATTTCGGATCCTTGGGGTCACGACGATTACGAGCGTATTCCTCCAGGAGCTTGTTTCCCTTGGAGTCGTAAATGATGACCTTGCCGCGCTGGGACACAACCGCTCTGATTTTGCCGTTGGAGATGCTCGCCTCCTTGCCTCCCGGGGTCTCGATGACGGGCTTACTTGCGCTGGGTTTTGTGGACAGCGCCCAGTCTTCGGTGGGCATCGATGAGAGCTTCGTCGCCCTCACTCTGAATGCGTTCTCACCCCATGACTGAATCCAAAGAAGATGGTCATCGAAGCGAAAGATGAGCTTGTCGTCTTCGGCATAGAGCATGATGGGGAGATTGAGGTTGGTCGCGTGTTAGTGGGCTTAACTGGTTCAAGAGGGTTAATAACAAATACTGCAATCTCCGGAGGAGAAGAAATCAATTGTTACCTTGGGGATATGGAGCCATTAAATGATCAGAGCCAGTGGTGGTATTATGTTCCCCCCTCGTGGGGACTTGGCCTCACCAACGCAACAGGCCCCCTGCAACTCATGCAGCAATGCGACCAACGCCGGGGTTCCAGCCGTCGGTATATAACGACAATTGGCAGTTTACCTGCGGAGGAGCTCCGGTGGTGGTGGGGGAAGTCTGATATATACTTATCCATATTAACCGGCGGGCGAGCGCTCTTCGGATTGGTACATGAGACTGACTATAGCCTAAAGGCCGCCGCGCCTCAAGGCTAGAGAGCACATCTCCAACGGCGTTCCTGTAGAGAAGAGCGATGATTTACCTGCGAGATAAAGATGTGGAGGCTCCGATCTCTTGGTTTCTCCCCCGCATTTCCATGACGTCCTGTACGCCACGGATCTCCATAGGCTTCCCAATTGGTATCTAGAATGTCTGATTCTCCAGTCTGATTGTGTATACAACGCCGCTAGGGAACTCACACGATGCTCCCTAAGCTTGGCAGTGGTCCTTCTATCCAACAGGATCTTAATCCAGACGATGTCATACTCCTGTCCAACACAAGCGTTTCACTGACACCCCCACGCTCATCCAGGCCGAGCTTACGCAGCTTGCCTCTTGACAGGCTCTCCGCTTTAAGCAATCAGATATCGGGGAAAGTTGGCCCGAGATCCTTGTCATTGAAAGCCCAATAGGCCAAACCAACGCTCACAACATATGCTGTACTCCATACCCCATGAGGAGCCATGTCAATCCTGCGGGGTGCATTTCATTTACCCCAGGAAATGGACAAAGTCCGGTGTCTTGGCTACTGCTTTAGAGTTAGGATGCAGCATAATGATGCGTTTGCTCGTGGATGAGTTGCCTCTCAGACACCCATCGGAGCTATAAATACGTCGTGTCTCCTTGTATCTGGAATGCATAGCTCACGCACCTCTCTTAGGCTTTCCCGTGGGCATTGTACTTCTAAACATGAAAATCGACGAAGACGTTTCCAAGGAGCACAGTGCTCACATAGAACATGCCGTAGAAACTACGGTTCCAACCAAGGACGCCCTGCAGGCCTCTACAGATGAGCATGAAGCTACCGTATGGGAGGCCCTGAGACACAACTATAAAGCTGTGTTGTGGTCTGCCGCTATCTCGTTGTCCATCATTATGGAAGGATATGATGTTGGTGAGCATTATCATACATATTGCTATTTCATTGAGTTGCTGGGGCTTTAGTAACGGCGCAATAGCCCTAATTTACCAGTTCTTTACATACCCTGCGTTCCAACAAAAGTTCGGATCATACCGTCCAGAGCAAGGGGACTATATAGTCACTGGACCCTGGCAGGCAGGTCTCAGCAATGGTGCCAACGTCGGTATCGTGATTGGAGGCTTCATGAACGGCTACTTGTCTACAAGATTTGGATATAAGAGAGTCCTTCTGGTGGCCCTCTTCTTTATGAACTGGTTCATTTTCATTCTCTTCTTTGCTCCGTCGGCGCCTGTGCTGCTCGTCGGGCAGATCTTGTGCGGGCTCACTTGGGGCATTTTTGCGACATCGTCGCCAGCCTACGCCTCGGAAGTATGTCCCCTTGCTCTCCGTGGATACTTGACTTGCTACGTGAATCTCTGCTGGGCCATGGGTCAATTTATCGCCTCCGGTGCCCTTTACGGCTTGCTTAAGATCGATAGCGAATGGTCTTACCGTATTGCGTATGCTCTCCAGTGGATCTGGCCTGTTCCTCTCTTCCTCCTTATTATGTTTGCGCCAGAGTCCCCCTGGTGGTTAGCACGAAACAATCGTATGGATGATGCATATAGATCTCTTGCGCGACTCGACACCCGAGGTCGTGAATCACATCAGAGAACCCTAGCGCAGATCATGCATACCCTTGAGCTGGAGTCAAAGTTGGAGTCCGGGTCTAGCTATCTAGACTGTTTCCGAGGCATCGACCGGCGCCGCACCGAAATTGTCTGTGAGAGCTTCGCAGGTCAAGTCCTGTCAGGCTCGGCCTTTGCCTACACTCCCACCTACTTCTTCGTCCAGGCGGGAATCAGCACCGAAAATGCCTACCAGATCTCGGTAGGGGGTACGGCGATTTCCTTTGTCGGGACTGTCATTTCGTGGTTCTTGCTGACCCGGTTTGGTCGACGCCAACTATACGTGACTGGCATTGCCTGTTTGACCTGTTTCTTGTTGATCATCGGAATCACGGCTGCGGCATCTGAGTCCAGCAGCGCGAAATGGGGTCAAGCTGCTTTGTGTTTGGTTTGGCTGTTCACTTATTCCGTCACGCTGGGTCCGGTTACCTACACTATTATCTCTGAGACGTCGTCCATTCATTTGAGAGCGAAGTCAGTTTGCCTATCACGCAACGTCTACAATATCACCAATATCGTTGCCCAAGTCGTCGAACCTTATCTGATCAACCCGACTGAGGCCAATCTGAAGGGCAAGACGGCGTTCGTCTGGGCAGCGACCGCAGCGGTGACCGCCGTCTGGGCGTTCTTCCGACTACCAGAATGCAGAGGCAGAACGTATGACGAGCTGGACGTGATGTTTCATCAGAAAGTGCCTGCCAGGAAGTTCGCTACTTATCAGGTCAACGCGCATGATGCGGATGCACTGAAGGCGAGTCCTGCGGAAGGTGTTGTAGACAGTAGTGGTGACAGAGCTTGAACGAAATGTACCGGCGCTAAAGTAATCTGGACTTAGAATAATGAAATGAAACTTATTCTTTATTCTTATTAATTTATCATATACATAAAAGAAATCAATGATGATCTTTGAGTGATTTGTAGCTTCCAACCAAAATTAACTCCGTCGTCGCCGCCTGCGAGCGGTGAGCCCAGTGACTTCTGCTCATCGCCGGCACTTCCAAAGCTTCAGTTCGCGATTGCCTCATATCTTTCTCATATCCCTCTCCTCCCCGCTTTGGTATAAGCAGAATTTCTTTTCAAATTATATTCGTGTGTGCTACACATCTTCCTTACTGCATCAACCACATTCCATTCAGTCCGCAAGTGACCCTCCCCCGCAATGGAGGTCGCCGGCGTACAACAGCCTTCCGCCTCCAACGGTGACCACGCCATGGATGCGTCAATGGATATCGACATGGACCTCGACCTTGGTCCGTTACCGGAAGCCGAGGCAATCGAAACTGTGAGTATGAATGCATCCAAGTTGCCCGCCGTGTCTCGTCTAACCCTCGTCGCGCGACTCAGGACCCAATGGGCGGAGCAATTCCCTTTCAAGATGGAGCCGTAGATCCCCAGTCGTCAGAAGCCCAGTACGAAAAAGTACACGTCAGAGGTGTCGACGAATTGACGACGGATAATATCAAGCAATTTGCGAACGAGCACTTCACCCTCGAAGCGCCTTCCCGAGTCGAATGGATCGATGACACATCGGCAAATCTCATCTACTCCTCGCCTGAAATCGGTCTCCAGGCTTTGTCGGCCCTTACGCAGGCTAGTGAAGAAGAAGATACGTCTGAGTTACCGGCACTGCGACTCCGATCCGCTAAGCTCCTCTCTTCCCACCCCGATTCCGTACTCCTGGTGAGATCGGCCGTGAAGACCGATCGCAAGAAGCCTCGCGCCCATGAGGCCAGTCGCTTCTACCTTATGCACCCTGAACACGATCCTCGCGAGCGTCTGCGACGGGAGTTTGACGATAGACGACGTCAAGGTGGCGGAGACGATGGGGATTACAGGCGGAGACGGTTCGACGGCCGGGAGCTGCGGCGACGGAGGGATCGTGACGGAGATGAAATTATTAGCGCTAATATGTATGACGATTCGGGGGCAGCTGGCACAGATTATTCCGAGACAGGAAGAGGTCGCGATGAGCGAGGTCGGCGCCGGGACCGGGACCTGGAACTCTTTCCTTCGGATGAAGGACGTCCTTCGGGGCGCCTTCAGAATCGCAGTGCTTCTCCAGGTCGCGATACGTTGATGGAGAGTGGGTATTCGGAGCATGACCGTCGCGAGTCGCGCAGGCACTTCCGGGAGAGATCGCCTCAGATCGATCGTCGGAATAAAGGCAAGGAACTCTTCCCGTCTTCAAAATCTTCCGGTGCCGATGCCGATGCCAACTCGCGAGAGCTATTCCCGAATAAACCAGCCAACAGTTATCTCAAGAAGGAGCTGTTCCCCAGTAAGCACAGCAATCACCGTCGGTCGGATGCCATTGATGCTGCGGACGAAACGGCCGACCTTTTCTCGAAGAGAATCTCAGTCCCTCTTGTGGATGGTTCTCGAGATCAACGACGGAACAAAAACGTCGAGCTTTTCCCAGACTCTGAAGAGAGGGAAGTTAATATCCGTGGAGCCGCTGGCCCAGACCAAGGGTTCTCGATTCGTGGCGCGGCAAATGGTCTCTCGATTAAAGGACGGGGCGCATCGGTTCGCGAGCTCTTCCCATCCAAGTACAAATCCACGCCGGCAAGGAGCTGTTCTCGGATAAGATAGAGGGACGGGGAGGTCCACGACGGAGGGCGGAGGATATGTTCAGCTAAAAAGCTTTTAGAAATTGCACATCGGCGAGAAACGTGAATGTACAATCATTCGGTATAATCGGGAACAAGGGAGTCTTTGAAAATCAGATAGAAAACGGGTCTAATGATGCCATCCAATTTGTGATACCAATGCTTTCCTCTTTTTCTTTTCACTTTCTTGATCTTGTCTACGACCTCTCCATATTTAAAAACCTGCATACTCGCTTTTTACGAACATGTATTATACATTGGCTAGATTCTTGAAAACTCAGTGTGCCGTACATACGGAATGATATGACCCGAACCTTTTTAAGATAAAAACTATGGTTATCGATCCCGATGTTTATCACGACGTCCAACTACATCCCAACTTCAACACCAGGAACAATAAGCCAGAATGCCACCTACGTCTCAGAGCCCTCCGTTGGCGAGTATTTTGGTAGCCCGCTTCTTACGAAGCAACAACTACGCCGAGACTCTTAATGCATTCATCCGTGAAGCGGGATTGCCCGCCGACGCGGGGCAAGTAACAGACAGCAAAGAAGACAACTGGACGATCGAGGGCGTACTCGAGGAGAAGAAAGCCTTCGACCAGACTCTGGGATTCGAACGGTACGGCGAAGAGGAAAAGGATGAGTGGAGCGTTCCTGGTGAGTCACTTTGCGTCTCTCGCCACAGATATATATAAATTCTCCCTCCATAAGTCAAATAACCCAGCCTGGCTAACGTACCACACAGCACCTTCCAACCCCAAGCTCATAGAGACACCAACATCATCAAACATCCTCGCCTGCTCCGTGGATCCATGGAGACACCCCGATAGCACCGAGGACAACAACCCATCTCGTCTCATAGCCACAGGCGCAGACAAACAGCTCCATCTCTTCCAGACAGAAGCCGACAATGCCACCCTCAGCTCACTCCCAAGACTCTCCGAGTCCCCAATCCTCTCATACGCGCCTATCCGCAATGGAGAATACGTCTGTCTAACCAACATGTCGGGCCAGCTGCTTCTACAACGGAACGCGGAGATCCTCGACAAAAGAAAAGACCACGCCAAGTACGCCGTCAAAATAGTCGCATTCGAAGACAACGACTCCGCCACATGGGTAGCCACAGCCGGCTGGGACTCCAAGATCAATATCTACCGTCTCGATCTCGCCAACGAAGCGATCGGCGAGCCCGTCGCATGCATCACTCTAGCCTCCAACCCGGAGTCGTTGCTCTTCGTCCAACACCCCGATACCAAGGAACTGCTTCTGCTGGTCGCCCGCCGCGACTCCACCCATCTGTACTACTACCAGGTCCAACGACAGCCGCCGTACGAATGCACCCTCCGTGGCAAACAGAATCTGGCGCCCCATTCCAACGCCTGGATCGCCTTCTCCCCGTCCTGTCTCGCCCTCAGCCCCCATGACCCGGGCCTCTTGGCTATCGCTACCTCTACTTTGCCGCATATGAAGGTTATCATTGTGCGGCTTCTGTTCCCGGCTACAGGGAGCTTAGATGAGAGCGCGGAGCCGGAGACACAAGCTACGCAGGCTCTCGCGGCGCTGTCGCTTCAGAACCGCGAGGACGCTGCCATTGTGATCCAGCTAATACGTTTGCGCCGCAGACGGCGTATTCGACGCCGCAGGTTGCTTGGAGACCGGATGGGTCGGGGGTCTGGGTTAATGGGGATGATGGGGTGATTCGGGGGCTGGAGGCTAGGACGGGGAAGGTGGTTACGGTGTTGAAGGATGGGCATGTGGCTGGGTCTAAGATTCGGACGATCTGGGCGGGTTGGGTGGATGTTTTGAGGGATGGGGAGATTGTGAGGGAGGAGTGGTTGGTTAGTGGGGGGTTTGATAAGAGGTTGATTGTCTGGAAGGCTTGATCGTATCACTTTGTAGTTGTGCTGGTTACTTGAGCTTGCGTGGAGATGCATGGGTCGTGTATTATATCTGACTGTCAACGTCATTGGGAGCAGATAAGGGAGAAACAGTTATGACAACATAAATGAATTGATGTAGTATGAATTGATTGCTATTCTGGTCTACGGATGTAGCCCTCCGTCCATGCACCCTCTCGCCACAGAGTTCAGGCAGAAGGTGTTTGGTAATTGGAGGGCATGGAATCTTCTCTCGGCACGTTGAAAAAATCCTTCAGCAAGCGCGCATGAAAATAAGCACGAAGCTGTACACACATATGCCTGTTCATACGAACATTGAAAGCCCATCATCGGGGCTGCGGAACTGCACAACCTACTGACCAAAACACACAGGAAAAACGGAAACAAGTGTCAGGCCATGTCGTGGAATCGAATCATATTGTCTTATTTAGCAACCGTTGCGCGGAACCAGCCAGAGGGTCTATCCGACAGGACGCCTGGGATCATGGCACGTGTGAAACACCAACTCAATGCGCTCCCATTTTTAATTCATTTCTAAATTAAGTTGATTTATGCGATCTCACGCTTGCCCTCCTTGCGCTCCTTCTGTAGCAGTTGTTAGTCGGTCTTTTTTCAAGTGTTTGGCGAGTGGTCGAAGTGCGTAGGTGTGGAGAGGGGAGATGGTCAACGTACAAGAGCCTTCATGGTTCCGTGAAGAGCGTGACGGTGGTTGCGGCGGAACTTGGGGTCAACACCCTTGAGGGAGGGGTAACGGTGAGTCTTAGGCTTCTTGATACTGTTGCGAGTCAAGTATGTCAGCGGCCTGCTCCTCATCGTTTCATTCCGTAGTATCCATCTCGGAGGGGCGTTGGCTGAACATGTTGCATTGCTGGATCTGATCTCGATCATCCCGAGTTCGCTGTCGAAATAAACCGCCCACCACACCCAACAATACAACATATCGCCGCAATCCCCCTCCGGTCGAAAGATGCCGTGCTTCAGGAAGGATAAGGATCGAATGGTACGCACCCGTTACGGTGAGCCTTCTGGCTGTTGTGGTGCTGAGAGGCGTTCTTAGACTCTGTCAAAGGGAAGACGTCAGCTATTCCGAACGACGAAGTCCAAAGATCCCGTCATTTTGGGAAATGATGCCAGGACCAAAATCTCCATATTCATTCAGGAGAACCAAGGGATCACCACATACTGGCCATCTTGTCGGATTTGTCGCAACTGGGAGACGGTTGACGATGAGTTGGCGAGTGAGGTTACCCTGAACTGAAGCAGAAGGCGCAGAGACTCTCTCCGCCTTTAGGGCTCCCGTTTGTGGGATTTCGCTTACCGTCCGCGGCTTAGCGCCTTTGGTGCCTTACGTCCTTAGGTATGAGCCTACCGTTTATTATACACAATTACTATTCCTCGGATTATAGACAGACTCTGAAGTATATATACTATGAGGTCATTTAACAACATCCAATTTATATTTTTTACGATAGAGACATTATTATACTGTGCAAAACAATCCAAAGATGGGGTCCTCCATAGGTATATCGGTATTCACCATCGGCCCGTGACCGGATGACTAACGAAATGCCATGCCAACTCTATTTGTTCACGTGATATCAAACTATGGTGGTTAGTTCAACATTCATATTGCCGGTCAAGACCCATGCAATATCAGAGCAATGATTGTTTGAAGGTACGTTAGCTGAAACACCCGTAATTTCGGAGGTCAATACTGTTATGGTCTGCATTGAGTTGACTCTCAGGTTCCTCATTTAGAGTAAGACTGTATGGATTGCAATCCTGCGGCTGCACATAACATACATCATACAGAAAATAAAGGAAAATCCAGGAAAGAAAGACCCAGAGCCGAGGGACAGTAATCCATGTAGCCGATATTGTCGGATTGATGTAGTAGTTGTAGTAGAGAAGACTGCAAGACTTTTGCTGGGGATTCGGAATGTCCGCCACGTGACCGGGCAAGAGCCGCTAGGGAACAACCGGCATCCGACTTCGACCTTTGCAACTCAAACACAGGTCCAAGAGGGATACCATCACCGTCGTCTCCTCCCCATCCATTGCAAGATGAGCTCTCTCCGCTTCGCTCGCTCTGCCCTCCGGGCCCGTCCCTCTGCCTTCCGCGTTCCTCTCCAGCGCAGAGGTTACGCCGAGGCCGTGAACGACAAGATCAAGCTTTCCCTGGTCCTTCCTCACCAGGTACGCCCGACCCCGAGGTTCCCTCCTTGTACACGTATATGTTGCCTTAACTAATCAATTTCCTACTTCATAGACCATCTTCAAGTCGACCGGCGTGTACGTTTGTTCCGAATCCCGCCCTACCGAGAGTTGAGGGTCGGCCCTGCCTCGTTCGCAGCTGTACTTACGATCTTTTTCATGTAGTGTCCAGGTCAACATTCCCGCCGAGTCCGGAGAGATGGGTGTTCTCGCCAACCACGTCCCCTCCATTGAGCAGCTCAAGCCCGGTCTTGTTGAGGTCGTTGAGGAGGGTGGTGCTTCCAAGAAGTTCTTCCGTACGTCCGACGACCCATGTTGACGCCGCGCCCCGAGCCAGGACTGGTCGATGCGGGCTACATCAATGCAATATATTGAACAACGCTGACATGCATAACTCGTGCTGCTACAGTCTCCGGTGGATTCGCCGTTGTCCAGCCCGACTCCCAGTTGAGCATCAACGCTGTTGAGGGTTTCCCTCTTGAGGATTTCAGCTCCGACGTACGTCCCGAATCTCGACGTGTATCCTGAGATACGTACTAACGAACGCTTTTCACCACAGGCTGTCAAGAACCAGATCGCCGAGGCCCAGAAGATCACCAGCGGCAGCGGCAGCGAGCAGGATATCGCTGAGGCTAAGATTGAGCTCGAGGTGAGTAGAACCCATGTCCCCTTGTGGAAACAAAATGAGCGGGCAACTAATGTTTTCTAAAGGTGCTTGAGACCCTCCAGGCTCACCTCAAATAAATTACCTGATGTACATATCCACTCGCGATTCCAACCTTGAACGTGTAGAACTATAACCAATTATTATTCTTTATTGACCTCCTAAACACGTGCTTCCATATCATCCTTACTATTGTGTTGCCTGTTGTGAAGCGTGTTCTCGTGACTCTTGCGCTTTATAGTACACACGCTTTTCTCCTTGGCTTTTGCCCTATTAACCATAGCTATACAATATTCAACCAAAGCACTCGTTATTACTCTATAGTCATTCACTGACCATATTGCCCTTCAGTGAGTAGCATACATTAGCATAGATCATGTTGGATTCAACATAGATACGGCCATATAAGGATGATTCCAGCTTAGGCGACGGCACGACTACCTGAATTTATCTCATTTGCCCTGAGCGATAATCTTGTGGTTTCGTTTGTATCAATCCTTGGGTTAGGGTCATGTTTAAGGAAATGGTCCAGGTCAGATATCACACGCACAATACCGCTATTACTTTTACAAATTTTCTATCAAATCCGCGAAGTGTGTATACAACTACGGTAGCTTTGAAAGCACAGAATGCACGAAATGAACCCATTAGAATTTTAAGGTCAAATGCGAAGGCGAAATCAGAACAACAGATCATGAAAGGGCAAAAAACAAAGCAAATAGTAGACGGATGAAAGAAGCCACAAAGATGAATAGAAGTGAAACGCCATATACATAATCGACATATCCCTCCCATCCAGAACCCATACCCATATCCATATCCATTTCCTCGTCCCGTATTTGAGGTATGTACGTACATTTTCGGCGTAGGTTTGCCTGTCCATGATTTTGTATTGCTGTTCAGGGCCCTTTCGGGTATCATAAGCAGTGAAGAGCGTTTTATCAGCTCTTCTGAGTTGTGGTACCTAGGGCTAAAAAAGGGACTAGACAGGATCAACGTTTGTATGCATCATTAAGTTGCCATTTCATCGTGTCGATATCAAGGGGTAAATCGTAATAACATGAAGAACAAAAGGGGGGAAAGCGCAACGGGAGCGAAATATACGACATCGAAATCAACAAAACATCTATACATGTGAAAAGAGGTTCAGAGGGGAAGTACCCGCCGAAGACATCCGTCAAGTGAAATCCACGCTGTGTTGTCGTTCTTGTCGGGCGCGAGCTCGTTCCGCTCGTCTTCGTCGCCGATTGCTTGCGTAGTCTCCGCTTGCTTCTGTACCGGTATATGTACCAGGGGATGTGACGCTCCCTGGGCCATACGGCAGACTGGAAGGTACATGTGGCGGGGGAGGGGGAGCCATATGGCTCATGTTCTGGGGCGGGGGGATAGGTGGTGGAGGTACGCTTCCAGATGGGGCTGTGGACATTCCAGCGGCGGCAGCAGCAGCGGCAGCTCCTGTTCTCGTAGCATTCTTTCGTGCTGTTGACGCTCTAATTCTTCAACGCGGCGCCACCGGTCGTGGTTACCTTCGTTGCCTGACAGGGAGCTTGCGCTTCCGGCGCGACGACGAGAATTTCTCCGTTCCCTACGTCTTGCTTCGCGACTTGCGGCTGCCTCTTCCTCCGTTAACCTTCTGAGTGTGACATGCCGACCATCGTTGTGCATTTTGACTTTCACCGATACTGGTGGGGAGCTCGTGTGATCATCTCTGTGTCTACTACTGCTCCGGTGCCTGCTGCTGCTTCGGCGGCGATGGCTGGAGGCAGCACCCAGGGCACTTCCAGCGGCGGCTCCCGCCCCAATATCAGAGGGATCAAGTCGAGAGGGAGCATGACCTGGCATTTCCGAGGTAGGTGCACCTGGGGGTAAATCGGAATGATGCCCATCGATTGCTCCAGACATGGCCGGGTCACCAGATAAAGCTGATTCTCCGTGTTGAGGTCCCCGCGGAGGTCGTGTCAACTCAGTGGAGGAGATGTCAGTCGCGGTGAAGGAGTCGGTTCGTCTGCGAGGCGGGTACCCATCCCCAGTATAGCGTCGTTTGCTGTCTGCTCGGGCAAGCCTTTCCTCCTCCATCTCTCGACGGCGCATATCTTCTACACGACGATCATCATCATTTGCCTTGCGACGAGTAAACATGTTTTTGAGGGCCGCAAAGGCGCCCGCACCAAACAGGGCATTTCGAGCTTTGTTAGGTCGGTCATGGTCGTTATCGGAAAAGTAAGTTGTATTGTAGTAGTATGATGACCCGGGACTTTGAGGTCTACTCGGGGGTCGGCTCGGTGGGCGATTGAGAGGGGTTCTGTGACTTGGTTCGGGTCGTCGTCCATCTTCCATCCTACTCATCGTGGTCTCCGTCATGCTGTCACTTCGGTTATGGGCGCGCCGATACCGGCCAGATTCGGCATCATTATCTCGGTTTTGTCTCCTGTCGAAGAACTTCTTAGCGAGGAAAGCGCCACCGCCCACCGCACCAAGTTTAAGCAGTTTACCGCCCCAGCCTTTGCGCTGAGCTCCTTCATCTGAGTACTTTTCCGACATATAAGACGTATGAGAGTCCTCATAACCATCTCTTCCCCTACTCTGAGAGCGACGCTTGAAGAGTGAAGCTAGTCCTGCTCCTGCGGCTCCCGCGGCCGCCATTCGCCCGAAACTGCTCTGGCGATGACCAGCAGGGCCGGGGGCCGGGGGTCCAGAGACATAGCTATGTCGACTGTCAAGGTCGGGTCCCGGTGGGTAGCCCTCATCATCATATAGGTACGACAGGACGAAAAACGTAACCAAGAGGGCAAAGGCAGCGACAGAATATAATATGAACAACGACTTTGGTGAACCATAAAGGGTGAGTCCTAAGGGGATCTGAATGAGTCCGAGGATGGCAAGAGCCCGGCCAATCCACCGGTGGATCTGAAAATATGAAGTTAGCTTTCGAGGTGAGCGTGGGGGGTGTAGCATTCTTCGTAACTTACCACTAATTTCAAGGGCACTCGATATCTTTGCCGCTTGCTTTCTACTTTGTGGAGAAACCAGCCCCACAGGATCTGAAAGACAACCATAACATAGATTGCCAGTCCAATCCCGTGGTGAGGGTTTGTGAGACTCCTCTCCGGCCCAACTGCAAACCATCCGCAGACGAACACTACTGTGCTTAGCAGTAGAGTTAGGACTTGGAACCAGGCATGCAACTTGAAAGCCACAAACGGATTCCATCGAGAGTAGTATCGAATGATTAATATTGATATCGGAACAAGACCCAGGAATACGATTGTCCCAATCACCCCATGTACGACTATTAGGGTATGATAGTAGGGCATATCCTTGAATCGGTTTCCCATGCCTGACACCAAAGTAAGAACGAGAGCTACCAAGGTCGGAGATTCCACATACCATTGTATCGCATTGTATCAAAATTGACCCCCATCAAGTTGGGCAAGAGGAATGTATCGCGCCCTGCATCCCATGTCCCGTCGCCAACATGTAGAGTATCCGAGGCATACGAACTGCTCCCAGGAGCCGTGAGATCCGAGTTACCAGTCATGGTTGGCTGTGATTTTGTGTATTCCGACTATATGTAAATATGCTGTCTCAAATGGCGATCTTGCGACACTGGAATGCCGGAATAGATTCCCGAAGGAGATCTAATAGATCCCCCACACCAGAGAATGCACCATGCGCCAGTAAGAGATGCTGATGTGAGCACGATACGTCAGTGACCAGATGAATTGTCGAGAATGATCGCAAGAGCACGATAGATCGAAGAGGTTGGTTCGGCCGAAACTGATGATCGGATGTTTACCACCGTACGCGCTTCAGGATGGAGATGTAGATTGTCAGACGAAGGAAAGGCGGGGAACAGTAGGTGAGGAAGGATGAGAAGTTGAAGAACCGGGCCAAACAGCGATGAATCCTGAACAATGAGATTCAAGTCCAAAATCAAATCAATTGACCAAGCAGGGGTACCATACCAACCGCCGTTTCGATCTTGTCTGCCACAGTAGGGAGATTGGAGGCTGGAATGTAGATGCATTGGGATTCTTCCAGCTCCGATCAACTGTTTTCCGTTTTGGGTTTAGCGGGCCAGCGCATATCCCGGACAACCAGCCGCTGACTCAGCCATCCTCAGTCATCCTCAGCCGCGGACCGCCTGCCGTTCTGGGCCGTATCGCGTGCCGTGCCGGTTCCTTCGTATCTTATCAGTCGCTCGCAATCGATGACGACTCCCTCCAGTCGGATTGTCGTTTCTCCTCTTTCTGCAAGCCTACAAGAAAACGTCCGGTGAAGCCTTCATATCCGGACTCTTCAATGAGTCGACGGAAAGATCCGAAACAAGGGGAAACATCGCTGAACCACGAGTATCTGGCCCACTGGATTGATAAGCGACGACAAAGTCGTGATAGCTCACATCCCCGATATCGCCGAGGCAAGGAGGTTCTGATCCTCTGGATTCCGGTCGCTTGGCGAAGTGAATTCTAGCTTTTGTCTCTCCTCTCGTTTATTCTACAAACTCCCAGCGTATCCAGATCACTCGATTCCGGGATCATGTCGCCCCAACTAGAGATCTTCATCAAGGCCCTTTCCCGGTATGTACTGCGGACATCGGCTACAGCCTTGGCGCGAGAAATAGCCCCGCTCTTCCTGAGTCAGTAACACTGATACATTCTATGGTACAGCCTCTTAGGATGGATATAGTACGTCTTCACTTTGTGTTAACTTTCGCTCTACTTTCTGAAATGGCTGGACGACGTATTGAACGCACCGGGGACTGACCCGTGCAGCACGTTATGTTGGTCCGCGTCCTTTTATCCTCAGCCGATCACCAACTTTCGGCGCCGGTCGACAGTTGGCTTAGCCATTGATTTCCCCACCGTCAATACTTTGGGATATGTGTGCTACACTGGCTATACGGCCGCCTTCCTCTACTCTCCCGTGATTCGTCACCAATACGCCGCTCGTCATCCCGGGTCCGAAGGGTCTACCGTGCGGTTCAATGACTTTGCTTTTGCGGTGCACGCTATCATCCTCAGTGCCTTAACTTATACGCAATTTTGGCCCGCGGTCTGGGGATTTAAGGTTTCCCGCTTCCAACGCGTTAGTAAGCCAGTCGCAGGGCTGTTCTGGGGATCTATCGCGGCCGTCGCTATTTTAATCTTTATCGTCCTTGGTCAAAGCCCCGATGGGGGCTATGATCCATCCGGCTGGGGATGGATCGACGTCGTAAGCCACCAACGGGTTCGATGTACCTGCGTATTACTAACATGCCACACTGTCTATTTTAGGTATACGGTCTCTCCTACGTAAAACTACTGGTCACCATTACCAAGTATGTGCCGCAGGCTTGGGTAAACTATAAACGCAAATCCACCCACGGTTGGCATATCGGACAAATCCTACTGGATTTAGCGGGCGGGATCTTGTCCTTGATCCAGCTGTTTCTCGACTCGAGCTTCCTGGATGATTGGAGCGGCATCACGGGCAACCCGATCAAGTTCCTGCTGTCGAACGTCTCGATCCTTTTTGATATCCTCTTCATGGTGCAACATTACATTCTCTACCGGGGCGCGGACGATCCAATCACCAAGCATCAGGACCCCGACGTTACCACCCCTCTGTTGAGCGAGTCCAACGGCGCACCGAGGACGGAAGATGTGTGAAAGGGCTGGGGAGAGATGGCGATGCAGTTGTGTCGTATTGGAGAGGAGGATGATATAGATTCTTTTCCGGGTTTTGCATTGGTTCATAGACTGTTGTTATTTTGGGTTTGCCACTTAACGGCGAGAGTGTCATCTTAAACTATGATTAGATCCACGGACTACCTTAAGTCTCAGGCGAAGGCTCTAAATGTGATCGAAGTAAAGACTGTGTGGGGCACAGCATTGCTGTTCGAGTGAGATGTCAGCTGAAACGTTCGGAGTCGACTGGACCCGATCTGTCTCAGAGTAGTTTGTTGTTGTTGGCCTGTATAGAAGACGATGCGACGAAGAAGCGACAGGACGACGTACGAGTCATCGTCCACCGATGAAGTACCGTGACACCGCTCTTTTTGCAGCTGCGGTGGCGCATCGTTTGCTGAACCGTCCAATGGTGGTGGTGATGGCGCGTCTCCACATGGGGTTATCGACCAATCCACGGCGGGGATCTATGCATATCTGTTGGAACCGCTGCAAGAACGGTGGGAATGAGGCTTATCCGCTACGACCCGAGGAGCGGTGGGAAGCACCAAATTCGGTCATTGGGAATTGGCGCTGAAACGGTGAAACTTTGACGCCCAGTCTGACGGATGCCAATGGGCATTCCCCCGTAGAACACCACTGGTACAACCACCACAAGATCGTCCGGTCGTCCATGGGAGGTGAAGACAAGAGTCGGAGATCCCGGTCTGGGTCCAGGATAAATCCGGAGGGGCTGAGGCTCTGACTTCTCTTCGCGTGTAGAGAGCCATGGATGGACTCCCAGGGTACCCCCGAACACGGGATGACTTATGCAGGTCTCTCTGCACGCATTCCAGCAAGTTCACAGCCCACATCCATGACCTCGAATGAGATCTCCTAATCCAGTCAAGTCGCCAGGGCCATAACCGTGGTCTGGGCGGGAGTCTGTTCAGCCCTACCAGGGAAAAGCCAAAGAGGCAAGTGGGAACAATTTCACTGCAGTTGCCAAAGACCACTAGCGGTCGGCATGTCTGTCGATCTCTTAACTTGTCTATCCGAGCGAGCAAATCAGAGCACACCTGCGACCCTGTCAGCCAGGTCACTGCCCGTCTTGATTGGCAATCCACTGGAATGAGCTGCTAAGAATACCTAGTAAATGTGAAAGTTTGTCGTGGGTTTACTCGACTTGTATCTCCGGGCGTCCTCGGACTGGCCCCAGATCATCACCAAACCGATCGAGAAGGAGTCCACACCTCCCCGCTCGTCCACATCATGTCTCTGATCCTCTTCCCTCGACATTCCCCTTCCTCATTCGTTCGCAGTATATGACCCAAGTCTAAGTTTAGTGTCCTGAGGCGGTTCAGCATGTCTCTGCATTTTTTTTGGGTTTTTTGGGACGTCCTTCCGGCACGTGGACTCCAACCAACAATGCGGAAATGGAGAAAGAAACCACTGTCCACTGTCCATAGTCCTTAGTCCCTCCTGGCGATCACCCAAAGTCCACCGCGAAATGCAATGGAGGTACCTCACAGCCTTCCGAGACACATCTCTGGTCCAAAGTCACTTGCAGACACGAACTTACCACTCATCACCACTCATCCTCACTCATCTAGACCCCCTCCAACTGTCAGCTCGCGAAACCACTGCATAGCCACCACGTCTTACTTCCCAAACGGCCTTCCCTACAACGTGGGGCCCCTGTTGATGTCACCAGCTGATATTATATATTTCTTCATCTATCGGATCGGGTAATAGACGTTGCAATTAGTGATCGCTCTTCGTTCTTCTTTCCTTCCATTCTTTTATATCATCCGTGCTTGCCATCCTTCTCCCCTGGCCTTTTTTTTATCTTTGGATAATCTACATCGGATCTTGAATTGAACTGAACTGTGATCATATCTATACCTACTTCTATACGTACATACATACATACATACATACACACACAGACACAGAGACACTCCGAGTGACTAGAACAAGAACTAGACCTTCATCCAAGTGTCCCAGCCAATTCCTCCAATTCTATGGGCACCATGGACCCATCCACCGGCTTCGATCTACCAGCGGGAGACTACCCAGCTATAGACATCCAAGCCGGGCTCGGCATCTCCATACTCCCCTCCAAACGCCAACCATACACCCCAGAGCCATGCGCCTGTCCCCCATACCCACCCCAACCGCACCTCTACACCCCACCAACCCTGCAACACTACGCCCTCCCAGACATGACCGACATGGCCGACCTGATCCCCTACACAATGGAACGGGTGCATTTGCGCGAGCCCCCGGAGCTGGAGAACAACATGTTCTACACCCCATTCCGCGCGCGGGGGACTTCTCCTCCTCCTCATCCTCCTCGTCCTCCACATCCACCGCCTCCTCGATACACTACCCGACATGCGACTCCTTCGACAACAACACTCTGCACCCAGACTACTACCAAGGAGGCGCCTCAGAATACTTACACACACCATCTTCCGTATCATCCCCCTACTACCCCCCCCGACACCACCACCAGCAGTAACACACCGACATACCCACCACCCCACCCCAGCCCGACATCCGCAACAGCAGCCGTGGTGTCCGCATCTGCAGGCCCACCACCCCCGGCAGCCACGCAAAAGGACCTGACGCACTACGGCATCCAAACCGCCGACCAGACCTGGCGGTGCGCGTACCCGGGCTGCACGTCGCAGACGCTCTTCCGGCGCGGCTGCGACCTCCGGAAACATTTCAACCGCCACCGCAAGCACCTGTTCTGTCGGCATCGGGGGTGTCCGCAGGCCGTGGCCGGCGGGTTCTCGAGTAAGAAGGATCGGGATCGCCATGAGGCGAAGCATAATCCGGTCGTGTGTTGTGAGTGGGCTGGGTGTGAGAGGGTGTTTAGTCGCGTGGATAATATGAAGGATCATGTTCGGAGGATTCATCGCAGGAGGGAATGATCTTTGTTTTTCTTTTTTTTCTTTTGACTTGGTTTGGTTTGGTTTGGCTTTTCTCTTCTTGTGTGATTTGTTGTGGCTTATCTTGGGTTTAATCATGGGTTTGGGTTATGGGGGCTGGATAAAGGGCAGGATCAACCTGTACTGTATTATTAGAAGATTTCCCTTTCCTTTTTTTCTTTTTTTCTTTTCTTTTTTTTTCCCAGTCGATGAAACATGTATTTCTGTCAACTAGTTCAGCTGGCTATCACTTTTGACTCCTAGAATAAAGATCGGAGTCGCATGACTGGCTTCCCGCGAAAAGACGCCGCTACTTCCCTAGACGGACTCGTAAGAAAAAAAAAAAAAAGATCCATCTCTGAAACAGAAAATGAAGCACAGTGGATTTTGGAAGAGAAAAAAAGATATAGAATAAAGAAAAACCTTCACTAGACGCCCAACCGCGGATCCTGATTCCTGTACAATCCCACGCTTCATAAAACGTAGCGTATATCCGGACATGAAACGAATGACAAACGATAAATGTGGCTCGTAACTCTAGACATCTGGTATCTCGAACAAGTAAACAACGGACAACACAAAAAGAGAATGGTATGAGAAATATGGCAGAGATTCATAATGCATGCACAGTGTACATCAAAAAGGTGGGGGGGGGGGAGGGGGTGAAGAAGGCAAAACATCGTGAAGATGACCGCGTCATTCTCGATAATAGTGAGAAAGCCATCTTCTCACAGGCAGAAGTCGATACGTATGATGCGCATTTCATAGAAATAGTGAATCAAGCGTTGATCCGACGGCGGCGCCCTCGCGCGCTGCCTTCTGGTCTTTGCGACAGGACCAGCCGGAGCTGGGGGTCATCCTTGCTTTTGTCCACATGGTGGACCCGCACGTGTCTGATTCCGTTAGCATCTGCACCACCGTTGCACACGCCAAACTAGGGGAAGCTTACCGCTGGAGGTTGTCCGGTCGTGGGTATTTATGTTGTTGGTCGGGACAGAACGGGCACACATACCCAGGGGAATTGTGAACCAGGCCATGTCGGATCATCTCATTTTTGCGCTTGAACCCTTTCCCGCCGATTCCACGAGGACAGCCCTCAATGGGACAGAAATGGGGTCGGTCTTGCGAGTGGACATTCGCGTGAGAACTGTTCCGGATCAGCTTGAGCTCTGAAAACACCCAACAGAGGACTAGACTCATGTATGAGGGCGTGACCTACTTTAATAGGTACTGAGTTTGGAAAGGCGGAGCGGTGCACCCCGGATACCGACATTTGTAGGCTCCCGAGGTGACAACTCCATTGTGTTGCGGACTTGGGTTGTATGGTGTCCGCTCACCCGTCCCCGCCGGAGTTTGATCTGTGGGTGTTGGATAGCTCGTGGCAGGGCTTTTCGCGTCACAATGGGCGATGTCATAGGTGGATGTGATATAAGGTATGTCGGATTTCTGAGACCTCCAGTATGAATTCTGCGTTGCTGGAGACGATACGGCGGACAAATCTTTGGTACTCGCAGGTGACAAATGCGAGTAAGGACTAGGAGGGATCTGGGGAGGTGGAAAATGGCCCGGCCGTTGATGCTCCCAGACAGGTTCACTCCGGAGGCCCGGTGGGGAACTAGCTGTGACGGGTGGTAGAGAATACGGAGAGGAGCCATTGACGCGTGCAGCGGGCTCATTAACATGAGCGATACCACGTAGTGCAGTCTGAATAGGGGGGAGGGTGGTAGTGTTGTCAGGTGAGTGGAACGGGGGCAACACGTCCGGCGACGGATGTAGGGAGATTGCATATTGGCTTAAAGGGGGGCTGAACGGTTTCTTCTCCGTGATACTGGGAAGGGCAGGGGGTGGTGGCTGGGAGGCTTTTGGAGACAGCACTTCCACTTTAACGCCACCGCGCGCGTCCGGAGAAGGAACGTGTGGTTTCACGGGGATCTCTGGAGGCTCCAAGGGTCCATCACTGGGTTTTGGTAGATCTAACAGTGCAAGAGCGCGCTTCGCTGCTTCACTCGCATCTGTCTCTGACTGGGGCTCTCTAGGCTTTGCCGGCTCCACCACGGGGCTCTCTAACTTTGGTTTCTCGGGCTTGACAAGAGGCTTCTCCAGCAGATCATCACAGAGAATGTCACGGAAGTGCTCCGGGCGAAGTGGGTCAGCTCTCTCATAATTGGCAATATCAGGTCGGTTAGGGTCTATATAGCTGATCAGCACCGAGTTGCCCTCGCTTGTTTCGGACTTGTATAGGTTCGATTGAGGCTTACGGGAACAGTCCGGTGTTCCCTCGCCTGGAGAATATTTAAATTCGCCCTCGGGCTCCTTGACCTCCTTGACTATGAAAGGAGGCGTCGGTTCTTTATGGGGCTTATAATCCGGCTTGGTCGCCTCCAGCCCGGGAGAACGACGGTCCTCGTCGGGATCATATGATTCTGTCATGGAGGCGGCGGTTTTTGACGCATCAGGTGCGCCGCACCTTCTATAGTTTACTCTGGCCTTTTGAGACCACCCTTTGCGCTGAACCCGTCAAAACACCGGCTCAGCATCCGACTGCCCGCCCAGTGAATGCACAATAAAGGAAATGAACAGTTGGGGCGCGCTTGGCCAATCGACTGCCCCCAGTTATTCTGTTGCCTGTTAGTTCACATCCAGCAAGATACTCGAAAAAGGATTCAGACTAGAACACTGAGATGAAATGTTGAGCAGGGATCTGATAAGGATGTTGATTATGATTGTAACATGTAAAGACCATAGCAAGCAAAAAGCCCGAGGCAAAAGTAAGAAATAAACGAGGACAAATGGGGAGGGGGCAAAAAAGAAAACAACAACCCAGCTACGGCTGCGGCGACTAATAAGACAAGCAATAACCCACTCCTGAAGACGTTGTGGGATCAATCAACTTCCGATGTCAGAAAAGATGGAGCAGCCATGAGCGCTACCATGTCGGGTGAACCACCTGACATTAGACCAATCACCACGACATCGGTGGTGCGTGCAGAAGACCTCCTAACAGAGCACAGGAATGAGGTGCACGTTGGGGGTGTGGAGTCTTGATTTTTTCACCTTCAGGACGCCGCCGACGTTGCCGCTTTTACCGTGGACAGGGTAGATGGGAGTACATACACAAATTGAAAAGAAAAGGGAAAAAAAAAAGAAAAAAGGAACGGGAGCAAGAACAAAAGATAGATCAGTAGAGATGCAGAATAAGCTCACCTGGTGAAGGAACTTGAGACACGGAGTACACGGCAGAATTCAGGCACCCGCCGGCTTTAAAGATGAGGCTCAATCGGAGACAATTTGCACGTCACAATTGAGGATACGAAGATGATGCGCGGTTTGCATGAGATTGAGAACCGCAAATCGTAAGAGGTTGGTGGGGAGTAGGCGGACCAAATTGTAAGAAGGATAATGAGGATGAGACAATATCCAAGATACGCGACGATCAGAATGGTGATAATCCAGGCGGCACAAGTAGTAGCCGCCGACTTGGAAACAAGTCAAGTGGGGGGCGAAGAGGAAAAACAACAGTGGTTTATGGCCCAGGCATAATACTCTCAGCGGCGGCGCCCGTGTGTGTTGCAGGAGCAATGATTGTCAGATGGACAAGCCAAGAGAAGGGAGATTGACCATAATAATAATAATAATAAGAGCAGGAATGATAATAATGAGCATGGGCAAACCAAGAAAATAGAGCGAATAATAATGATCACAGTAATAGTAATGGCATTAAGAGAGCATTACTATTATAATAAAATTATAATGGTGGTCGAGAAACGGCTGGAAATGAAGCTAATAGTACTGGGAGCGGGAGTGACCGCCTAGCAAAAGGCTGGCTTTTTTAATTCGAAGCGGTCAGCGAGGGTAGAAACCCGGGAAGGTCGTCGCAGGGAATTAAAAAATGAGAAAAGAAAAAAAAAAAAAAGAGAAAAAGAAAAAGAAAAGGGAAATTAGACACAATCAGGATGGTTTCTTAGTTGAGTCAGCTAGAATTCTGCTCATTGAGGAGAAAAGGAATCTGAAGGAGATCCACTACCGGCCGAGCTGGAACCCGGGCCTTTTGGTGGAGACCAAGCGACGAGCGAAACACCAGCAATGCGATGTCAGTCTGTCAACATCTGTCCACTCTCCGGAACCTTTTAGTCTCTCTCTGGGGGAAGGAGAATCCAGACGATCCCCTCTCTGTGCCTGCCTCGGAATTGAATTCCAAGAAATAAATAGTCGAAATAGGTCGAAACAGCCGGAGGGGGACGGCGGGCTGGACGCTGACTCTAGACACGCCAACAGGAAAAAGTGGGGGTGAGCACCAGGGGAGGAAATTCAGAGAAAGATGGACAAGAGGTTAAGCTGCGTACCACTTGAAGAAGAGAAAGTACTGAACGGAATATCAACGATCGTTCTCTCGATCCAATACAATGGAAGATTCAGATCAGATGGGAGAAAAGTAAAATGGAGAATACTCAGAAAGAGGGAATTTGTAAACCTGACCATCTCCGTGCATTTTTCTGTTCTTGATTTTTCCCACTTTAATTCTCTCGGGCTCCTTAGGTACTGGCAATCGCCCTCTCTTCATGGCACGTCCACGAGGCCGAACCAGCCGCAGTTCCACACCGCACTAAACCCAAAATGACCGGAACACACTTTTGAGGCTCTCCGCGAATGCACGGTGATTGGCGGGGACCCGACGGCCAAAACGAGGAGGCTGAACTGTTCTCTGCATCGAACCGCCATGGAACCTTGGGCACTCGCTTGCTGTTCATCTGAAGAGGATTGACGGAGGGGTGAGTCAAGCTGGAAAGCTAGATCGATGACTGACCTCATCGCTGATGTGGCCATTCTTCGCCATGCAGCTACTCGTATCTACTCTGGCTTCTTTTCTCTCATGATTTGTTTTTCTCTTGTCCATGGTATTTTAGTTTTCCTGATCCTTGTGCGTTACTACCGTCTACTATTGCCTTAGTCATCCTCCAAGAGCACAATTTCTCCGATGCGTCTTCCGTCGTAGCCTAAGTTTTGAGGCGACAAGGCTGTTAACTCCCTTGCTGGCTTGACCGCCACGCAACTTTAGCACTACTCCTTCCAGGTTAGTCTCCTGGGTCAACTAGTCATCAACCCTGAATCGACCGGATCAAAGCGTTTTGTGCGTCGGGGGAAAAATAATAATTCAAGAAATAAATAAAATAAAATTAATTAAAAAAAAAAAAATCAGAACCAGGACGAGAACTACCAAGGACAGAGTAAAAAGGGGCATGACCCTCGAGGGTTTCATGCTTAACCTACGAATCCCCGAATCCCCCGTGACCAACACAAAGCCCATTCTCATCGTTTTGAATGTTGGGTTGAGATCTTTTCGGATAATTATTATCAGGTCCCGTCCATGATATTATTCTTGGTTTGTGATTCTTAGTGCCTAGAAAATCCACTAATAGGTAGTGTACGACTTGGTAGCACCCTGCAACTGTAGACTGGGCCCGTTTGATTCTGATTGCGACCAGTCAGGATCCCGATAGGAAATGGGGATGGGCACTGTTGCAGCAAGTTTAGCGTGGTCCTGAAGAATCACGCGTGTTCGGTGTGAGGCTGTACAGAAATATAGTTAGACTGAGGGTCAGAAGCGAAAGAGAGAGGTAGAGAGAAACCCAAGAGCAAAAGGAGGGGGGGGAATTTCGTGCTACGCCTGTCACTCTGCAGGAGATGATCGGACCAGAGATGTAGCCCCACGTTGGACCGGTCTCCACTTGGGATTGCACTACTTCCTGTAGGTTGCCAGTAGGAGTTATTCATGGGCTTGGAGTGACCAGAGAAGTCATTATGCATCGACGGTCCTACGTCGGTGGTGCACAATCAGCCTTTTAGCGATCAAGCGGGCGTAGCTGATTCTCGTCTAGAGGGATTCTAGCGCTAGTATATTAACAAGCCTTAAGCCACGAATACGAATAGCTCCATAAAAGAACGGATCCATCGGGTGAAGTATATCTTCCTAGGGCTATCTGGGTTGGATTGTTGTTATTTTTTCCCTGTGGCTTCTTTCGATCTTTTCGTCCTTTCTCTACCATTGTGATTGCTCCGGATATCAATCATATGGATGGGGTTCCAATCTTGGAACCATTCGCAGATCTAACTTCGCTCTGACTGATTGCAGATCCATCAGCAGGATGCAGGACATGGTCAGGTTTCTCTGTCCAACATTTACCCATGGATGCTCCGCCTGAATGTTGGCAATTGGCCGAGAAGCCAAAAAACCCCTCTTTCAACTTTCCAGCCTCTTGACATTCGACGCTGCCTAGACTCTTTATTTTCTTTTTGCTTTTGGTTTTCCTCTCCCAACGGCCACGATCGAGTCTAGTGGCAAAAAGGTTTAATTCTAAACTCGATCCGAGTCAAACAAACTACGACAATCTGCCATTCCTGTTCCCTCTGCTCGGTAGGTGGGGAATCGATATCTCCCGTATACTCCGTTTTGAACGGACACAGGAATCGGATGCCTGTATTACCGACAAGGTGATAGTCTGACTGGAAAAGGCAAAAGGCAAAAATGGTCTCACTCAATCCCACCGATTGATTTATTTCTCGCAAGCACAAACGCGGCCCGCTCCGGGCCCCATCTTCATCTGAATGGATACAACCAAAAACCTACCAGGGTCACATCCCTTCCCCAACCATCTTAGTTTAATGTGCAAATTAATTTATCAAGCATTCCGGACGCTCATAACATGATCTGTTATTGACATCATATGGATGGTGTGCTTCCGGTAAGCACCGGGTTGATCATTCATCGTTTGTCACCTGTAGGTGAGGCGCTGTTTCGGCCGTTGAACGATGAGTCTGCAGGGATCTCTCGATCGGGGCATTTTTGTCAAGTGGGATGGTATTCAACGGTGTGGGCCAATGAAGGAGATTGATCCTGGTCGCCGCAGAAAGGGGAGGGTCAAACCCCACCGTGATTATGGAGACTGAGGGAATGAGAGGGAGAGACTCCGAGAGAGAGAGAGAGACAGGTAGCCCTCGCTTGGCCGTCAACCCCCCTCTCCCCCATTAAACTATCCGTGAGGACCTGTTGTTGGCCTGTCAAGCTTACTAGTTAGGGTCAACTTGGACTTCCTAGCATGTAGACTGTAGATTGGGTATAGGTATAGGATGTGATGTCGTGATGAAGGTAGTATTTGCCCTATGGTCGGTTTTCTCAGCCCGGAGTTGCCCGATGTTTTTTTGTTTTTTTTGCTTTTCTTTTTCTTACCCGCCTTTTTAACCCTTACATGAGGCAACGAGGAAAACAAAGCACATGAGCCGCACCCAATTATCATGGTCCAAGCGGCTCACTGCTGACATTGCGTTGGTGACCGCCCACTGGACCATCAAATCCCTTGGCGCATATACGAGTCATCTTCCGAATCTCCGATCGTCAAAACAATTCGTCATTGACACCCTCAGGCTTCCAAATGTAAGAATTTCAATTATGTAGAAACCCTGCCAATTACGACGACAATTGCTGGGGCTTACGCTTGCCATCATGGGAAGAACAGACTCTATTCGTCATCTACCTGAGCTTGCATTACTATCCTGCTTGCGTATGGGTTTCGGTATAAATCACAAACTATGAATGAATACTCGACAGGCCGTCATGCACCAATGGGCCACCCCCTCCTCCCCTTTGCTTATCGCATATACGTCGTTGGCCTACACGCCACAGGTCTACGAGCAGGGTCCACATTAGGTTCATTCTAGCCGTCGGAAGAGATTGGACGGGTAGCAGCAAAGCTACAGTTTGCCTTTTTGAAGCATTGTGTTCTGGACGGCCTTGACCCGTTCCCAGGCGGCCAGCGCGAACGGCGTTGTCTTTTTGGCATGTTCGTGCGCTTGGGCACTGCTGGCCTGTCTCAGTGCATAGCGAGCTTTGACTCCTTGAAGGATAATCGAGAGCCTCCAGGCAAAGAAGGCGTCTCCCCAGGGGAGGTCCGGGGTCGGGTCCCATCCGCCCACTTCGCGATACCACCGCACGCAGTCTTCACGTGCGGGTAATCCAGGTATCCGGCCGGGTTGGAACTGGTCGGTCGAGTGGTCGGTGCCATCCAGATAGTACGGACTCGTGAGGTTACAGAAGTCCGATAGGGGATGCCCCACCGTAGCCATCTCCCAGTCCAGGATACCAATGACGCGGGGCTCAGTCTTATGGAAAATCATATTGTCGATCTTGTAATCGCCATGGACTAGCGTGCCGCGATCCTTCGGCTGAGTAGACTTATTCGAGAAGAAGCGCACCGTCTCCATAAAATGCGGAAGTTCCCCCACTGGCTCCTTGGTCTCAACGTCGACCGCCTGAGACTGCGCTTTGGACACCGTCGAGAAGGTGGAGATCTGCCGATCATAGTACCCCGACGGCTTTCCGAATGTTTCCAGACCAACTGACTTGGGGTCGACTCGATGGAATTTAGCCAGGGTCTGCACCGCTGCCTTCCACCTACAGGGTTCTTTTCTTAGTAATCGAGGCCCATCCTCAGATGACGCATGGGGACTAAACATACAATGCGTTTCTTTCCTCAGCACTAACTCCCGGCATGGCAGGATCGGTGAATAGCCGACCGTCCAAGAACTCCATGATATAAAACGGGGTCCCAATCACATTGCTATCTACGCAGAGACAGTAGGCCTTTGGTACGGGGACGTCTGTCTGCTCGAGTGCGTGGATGACCTTATATTCGCGTTCGACCTTATGCGCGGTCTTGGACAGGAGCTTGCCCGGGGGCTTTTTGCGCAGGACGTACTGCCTTCCATCGGTGCCGGTCAGCAGATAAGTTGGATTAGACTGTCCGAACGAGAACTGTGGGGAGTTAGATCGTGCCCATCAGCCATACGTGATTTGGTCCCGCTGTGCTTACCTGTTTCACATCTAAAGGTGTCTGGATCTCAGGTACATTCTGATTGAGATACCGCTCCAGCGACGGGATATCAATTGGTTGGCGCACCGCTCCAGCCATGGCCAACAAGTATAGTAATTAAAAAACAAAACAAATGGGATTGATTTCCGGGGATAGTAATAGTTATCTGCGAACTAGATGCCTAGATCGCAGGGTAGTTAGCGGGATCATTCTGAAGACAGGAGGCCCGGCAATAAATGCAGGAAGATCAATTGTGAATCGTCCAGCCCCATGGCCGCCACGGACCGAGGCTAAACAGCCATACGACCTCATTGGCATTTGCGGGGCGTTCGGCAACCTCCACAGCTGCTTGACCCCAAGTGAAAAATTTCGTACCAAGCTCAACTTACACTCTTCTTTTCCACGTTGTGGGGTATTCTATTGGCTAGACCCTGTTTACATACAGTATCTTTCGTCAGAAGCCATACACCCCCAAATTTGTGGCCCTTCCCTAGGTAGTGCCTCCTGATTGCCTAGGCTAATCCAGAGCAATGCAAACCACCCAAACACAATGCCTCCAACGCCAAGCCCATTAAACGCGCTACGCGTCTACACGCGCATCACCAAATCGATGATCCACCATCACACACCGCAACGACAAAACCACCTCCACCACCTCAAAAACCTCCTCACAACCATGACCAAAGAGACCACTCCCCCGCCCGAACAACAAACAGCCACCAGAGAACCCCCCTCTCTCCCGACCTCACCCATCGCCAAGCGCCCCAAGCCCAACACCACCGCCGAAGACCAGTCCAAAATGACCAACAACACCTCCGTCACCTCTATCTCGCAGCCTCTGCCCCCGCTGCTCATCAAGAAGCTGAACGAGGGTGGCCGCGCCCCGACTCGCGGCTCCGCCTTCGCAGCCGGATACGATGTCTATGCTGCTAAGGAGACGGTTATCCCGGCTCGGGGAAAGGCGCTGGTTGATACGGGTATTGCTATTGCTGTGCCAGAGGGGACCTGTACGTTTTTCACTTCTTCTCTATTTCCCATTTACTCTAGGCCCGAGCTTGTATGGACTGTTGTTTCTTGGAAAGGAGACGACTGAATTGAAGAGGGGATGTTCGCTAATGCATGATACCCATATAGACGGCCGCATCGCACCCCGCAGCGGCCTCGCCGCGAAGCACTTCATCGACACCGGTGCTGGAGTCATTGATGCCGACTACCGCGGTGAGGTGAAGGTTCTCCTGTTCAACCACTCCGAGGTCGATTTCCCCGTGAAGGCTGGGGATCGCGTTGCTCAGCTTATTATCGAGCGGGTATGTTTTTCTCTTCTCTTTCTCAATTTTTTTCATTCTACTTCCTTCCATTCGTCACTTTTGGTTTTTGGGTTCATTTGATTTATGTGGGTGTTGTTGTGGCTGACTTGCGGGACAGATCTATACCCCCGAGGTTATGGTTGTGGAGGAGTTGGAGGAGAGTGTGCGTGGTGCGGGTGGCTTTGGAAGCACTGGTACGAACTAATGACGATATGATTGGTTTCGGGATGGGGTGGGTTTCATATACTTGGCGTTGGTTATATAGAAAAGAATTGGATTTTTTTATTACTCTATTATTTTGTATTGGGTTTGAGGAGGCTGTGCTGGGGATTATAGACCGGTATAGAGCATGTGATTTGGTCATCAGACTTTCAAAGCTCATGGATGGTTGCAGTATGTATGCTAAGCCGTACATATTTATCATCTAGTTCTTATCTATCGTACGTTACATAGACAGCACGGTGGTCTATTGGCTCCCCGCCGGTAAATCTTCCTTCCTCCACTCCTGCGCCTGGAACACCACCGTCGGCTCACGCAGGTACTGCACGTTCCTCACCAATCTCACCTCAGCCGCTTTACTCTTCCGCAGGTGCTCCCGCTTCAGCCTCTCCTCTTCACTAAGCGTCTCATCGCCCCGGGTATCAGCCGCCCGGAGCTCCGCATCGCGCGCCTCCATCGTCTTCTCGAGCACGCTGTGCATGCTCGCCAGAACCTGGACGGTCGCTCGCGCAGAGGGAGATCCGTGGCCTTGACCTCGTCGGGGGACACCCAGGACTTTGTCGTCCGGAGCTGGGGGTCCGCGGCGAAGACGGCTTCCCGGAGGCGGGCGACGATGAGCGCAGCGAACATGTCACCTGTGCCGCTGAAGTAGCAGTCCAGGGCTGGGACGTCGATGCGGAAGAGACGCGGGGACCGTCGGAGCGGGTTGTTGAGCCGATGACGGTCAGGCTGTCTGGTGGGGTGGTGGTCTGCGATGAGGGTGATTGGGTGAACCTGGACAGGTCGACGGAAGTGATGATTATGTGGGGGACGTTGTAGGTGGCGTGGATGGCGGTGATGGCTTCGGCTAGCGTGCTGAGGGAGGTGATTTTGATTCCGGATAGGGTTCTACGAGGCATGAGTCACATTTTTTGAGACAACAGGGCTAGTGGTTTGACTCACTCGGCCTCGAACTGATTGGGGAGAATCAGGTCCGCGTGGTGGATGATCGTCTTATAGGCCGGCACCACGTCATTGCTAACGTATAGGCGGCCCTGGTCGCCCATTACCGGGTCCAGGACTATGGGCCGTTAGTGAGGACGCTAGATGTGCACCGTGGATCATGCTTACCCCAGAAGAAAGAGCCGGGGTTCTTTTCAGCCTTGCGCTGCAGGTCCATGCCGATGGCTCCTACAGCCTCGACGGCTGCGGCGCTGGGCGCATAGCCGGACAGCATGACGTCGAAGTCTGTTAGGTGGCTCTGGCATAGGCCCTCATAGAGTTCAGTAATCTGCTCAGCGGTTGCCCTTGTGCCTTTGAACTGCCTGTAGCCAGTATGGTTGCCTGTTTGGAATATCATCAGTTTCGGGCCTACTAGGTAAGCGTGGGCAATGACTCACTGAAATGGACGGTGTTCAACGCGGCAACATCACAGCCCAGTAGTTGCATGACCAGCGTTGCCATTTTGTTTCCGACATAACTGACCTCTCATGTTAGTAATCGAGTCATGATCTGCCCAAGTAGATGGACCCCGGGGAAGCCATTGGCCCATTGCGGGGTGATCCGGAGAGGGATGGATTTCCAGATCTCAACGACGAGATACTTACCCATAGACAACCTATACATACCAGATTAATCAAGCTGACCTTATATGGGGATCATGACCGCATTTGACAAAATGACTTACATGGCTTGCAATGGCAAGGACCCGGGTCTCGGGGACTAGAGAGACTGTGGACATGATGGAAGATTGGAGATGAAAGACTCCAAGGGCTCGGTTGAAGTCAGAGAAACGGACCGTCAATAGTAGCCGACAGATTCTCAGGACCAAAGGATTCAACGACAGGAAATCGCCATTCGTAAAGAGCCAGACAGCGTTCCATGTCAATATCCATCAGTTTCTTAGTCAGTCGGATCGAGAAAGTGGGATGCATTCCCCGGGCCTTGATTGGCTGATGCCTCCGGTTGTCGACCTGCATCCGATATGCTTATCGGCCCGATAAGGCCATACTTTCATCTTATATGCCAGTGGAGTCAACTTCCCATCTATATCGCAGTTTACCAGGGCCCTTTTACGTGTGCTAATCTCGATATAGCACGCCAGGATCCACTGCGTTTAGATATATGCGAGATTTCTATACAGAAGGAGCAAGTCATAACGATAAGCTGCCAGCTAGGGCACACATATTATGCCTAATGATCTGTTCTACTTCTTCACTAGCCTTTGGCGCAGAGACGACGTTAGTAGTCTTTAACCTTTCGCTGTCTTTGGAATAGAAGATTTGGCTTCACATGTTCAAGTCACGCTCTCAGTGAGATTCGGTGCTAATCAAGAAAACAGGTTGTGACATCAACCCCGTTGCTATGCCTGGCAATCCTCCACATTTTGCCGTCAGTAGTTCGTGTGCTGAACTAGAGGCGTTGGAGGGGAGCGAGATCTGATAAGCTCACTGATTCAACTTGGTTGGAGCACCGAGAGCCAAGGTGTGGATAATTTCACGTCACTTTTTGGAATTCCGTCAGATCCTGTGTACAGGGCGTGGCGGCCATCCAAGGGCATCTTCAAAAGAAAAAAAATGTAGGGCCCTAGGCTACGATCAACTTTAGTGAAGCAACGCGACATTTGGCCTCCGCTTCACAGGAGATGGTCTGTTCGAGACTATTCCGGAGAAGCATCTGCTGAAGAGGTGCCTTGTTCTTCTGCTTTCGGCTCACTTAATTCAATTGAATGTTGTAGACAGTCCTTCGCTTATGCGTTAGGTTATGGTAGGATCTGGTTTGAACGGTGGGCGGCTTCGAAGGAAGCGGGTGTAGCAGATATTGAAAATGTACTGAAAAGGGGGTATGTCTCTGAGCTCCTTCATTGTGAGGGGAACGGGGTCGATAGCCGTATGTCTTGAATGAAAAGAACTCTGAGCTAGATGGAGAGGTGGGTAGCTGCAGTCATAAGGAGGAAGCTGAAACAAACAGTACCCCTAAGCTCTTTGCTCTTACCTAATCCACGTTTTCCTCTGTTGGGGAACTCCTTTCCTTGGGATGTTCCGCCCCGCTGTGACAACGATGGCCTGTTGTGCAGCGACCTTCGCCGTAGGAAACGAGATGCGTATGGCAATTTCCGTGGAGCGCGGCCACGGGGTTTTCTAATGTGGTCGTATATTTTGTGAAGCTTCAGAAGCTGGATTTTCCGAAGCAAAAAATCGTATCGGTCAGCATAAAATTCGCCGTAACTGTGCCAATCGGAACTGTATATAAACAACCCCATCCAAATACAGTTGAGGGTATCCTAAAACGGACCTCTGGGCCGAATCATCGCAACCGAGTAGCTGGTTGTTTCGCATGCTGCTGTTCCGCGCGATCTGGTATCCGCTCTTCTCCACACTCACTCGGTTGAGTCTCGTGGACTGGTACACCGACCGGCATTCACGGGACCTCGCACGGGATAGCATAGAAGTGTGGATTCACCTCCTGCTGTGGTCTGTTTGATCAACGTGGAGATGGCCATGTAACCGAGCATGGATTGACTCTTGAGTGGGCTAAGCGCTCTGGTTCTCCTAATCGATCGGATACCGGACCGGACCCGACCAAAATTTTGCTCTGCTGCCATGGATGCATTGGGCAACCGCCCAATGGAGGCTCTTTTCTAATTCGAGTTGAATGAGCTGTGGATCACGACAGTTTTGGTCCAGGGGAAACAAAGGAACGACGATGTATAGAGATGCCAATCCGGTGGCTGATAGGACAGGGATGGGAACTGCACCGTGCCCGGAGTGTATTTGGTGGAGAACGGCACAGACGGAGAACGAAATGCGTCCGTGGTTGTGGTTGTTGTCCAAATATGAATGGGTTAGCAACTTGGCACCTCCTGCAAGGATGGCCTTTTTTTTTCTTTTTCCCATGGCACGTCTAGAATCAGGCAAGCAAGGCACAGAACATACCGTGACTTGACTAACCCTGACATGATCCAAGACCACTCAAATAGAAGGAATGGAGGCATTGCGTTATCCTTCTCTGATTTTTGGTTCTCTTTTGACTCTTTTTCTCGATTTCTATTTCTATTTTCGTTTCTTTCTTCTTCCCAATTTTTTCCCCTACTTAATTTTTTTCGTTCCTGTACCTAATGTAAACTTAATAGGGCACGGCGGAGCACCAATGATAAGAGCCGTCAGCTACTAAGAATAAATCCCCGTCTAGTGTCGGGCCCAGAACCATTCTTTTCCAAGGCCTTTATTCTTGTAATTCCCCTTTTCTCCTGGCCGGCACTTTTTACCTGTCAGGTCGCTGTTGTTTTTAATAACCGTAATTAATTATAAGTCTGGGGGGCTGGAGCACGAGTGGATTTTTTACATGATAGTTCTCTCGTTGAACCTCATCTTCTCTACAACACCACTGCCACTGCTTGGCCTTCTCGCTCCCAACCACCAGATGAGTGGCCAGGTACCGTGGTGATCGTTCTTACCATGCTCCTTTCATAAAATTAATCCCACCTTTCGTCTCTCTTTTTTGTTTCTTACCGACACTCCTTTACATGCCCTTTTGTGGCAAGCCATTCGTTTACAACCTCTGCCATCGCAATGAAATTCCGATTGCATGCCACTGTCCGAGCGCCGGAAAGCCGAACTATGCAGATCAGCAACATGCGTCCTCGCCGACGGACTCAAATGCCCAGCCTTCGCCAATTACTACTGACCGTCATTGCGGTCCCATCCGTTGTCGCGTCCGTGATCCCATCCGCCGTCGTCCGGACAGATCTAGATTCCACCACCGCGCTCGACCTCCCCGTTAGCGGAGAGATCGTCACCGACGATCTTCAAGATGTATCTCATTCTCCACTCGAGGAACGTGCGGCATGGGAACCCGTCCAGCTAGACAGCAGCTCTGAAGACGACGCAGCAGCGCACCCGCCCATCCTCCTATCACCCGAAGAGAACGAGCAGACCAACGACAATGCACAACCAGCACTATTCCAAAGATCGACAAGCAGCAGCAGCAGCAGCGATACGCCGACGCCATTCGACAGCAATCTCTCGACGAACTTCACGTCCGAAAGCTGCCCGAAATTCTTCAAGCAGTTCCTGTCGGACTCCAAATTCGCCAAATGCTACCCCATCTCGATGCTCCTGCGGGACTCCAGCTCGTTCTTCCAGACGCTCAAATCCGCGCCGGCCACCTCGCACGTCCTGGACCTGGCCTGCGCCGCCGACATGGACCAGTGCTCGTCCATCATGACCGACCTCGCGTCGCGCATCACCAAATCCGACGCCTGCGGCAAGGACTACGAGCTGGGCAACCCGGTCGTGACAAACGCCTACACCGACATGATCATCTACGAGCCCATGTACCGCGCCTCGTGTCTCAAGAACCCCAGCACAGGCGACTACTGCTTCGTCGACGCCGCCACAAACAGCTCCAACCCCTCCGACTACGACGTCTACTTCATCCCCTACGGCAGCGCAATCACCAACGCCCCTTACCCCACCTGCAACGAATGCGTCCAGGCCTCCATGGACATCTTCGGCGAATGGGCCCAGAAAAGTGGCCAGCCGCTCGCCCGCTCGTATCTCCCCTCGGCCAGGGGGATCAACTCCAAGTGCGGGGTGCACTTTGCGAATGCGAATATCACGGTTGCAGCGGATGGGGAGTCTTCGGCGGCTTCGTGGGCGGTGCGTCGTCCCGATGGGGTTCTAACGGCGTGCGTGGTTGGCGTGAGTATTGTGGCAAGTCTTTGGGGGTTGATTTAGTTAAGTTCCCCCGGGGGTCGCTCCTTATTCGATCTTTTGAGCTGTAGAATTGTATATTTCCTCGTTCTTCTTCGGCTTCGGACTCGCGTTCAGGTCACGGTTATGGGTTATGACAGCGGTTGCTTCTTTCTTTTTATTCCCGCTTGGTTAGATACTATCTCTTTAATGTTTATACCTGTATTTAATCGGTTTCTTACAATCCTTACATATCATTTCCTCAGCCTACATTTGACAGGTGTGCGCAACCGTATGACTTGAAGGTGTAATATTTATGTATCAATATCGACACGAAATCAAACGTAAGACATCAAATATCATCCTAACCCTTCGTCAAGTTCTAATATGTGCCTTGGGGCTCGTCAAGAGGTATATCCAAAACAAACGAAGAAAACATATCCAATAAACGACAAGAAGTAGAGGCTATAGAACTGTCATAATCATAATGTATGTATCCTGGTAGATTTTATGGTATCTTGGGTATAAATGGTCAAGCGAAACGATCCAAAAGAGGCATAGAAGGGACTGGGGAGACAGGGTGAGGCATGATAGCCAACGCGTCTCACCGTAGCCCGTCGCCCATTGCCACCCCAACTAGACTTCGGGGGGCTCCCATTTCCGGACCTGAGATGGGGCTCTGCGAGGCAGCGTCTCGCTCACGCTTTACTCGGAAAAAGGCCAGTTTTGCAAACCGGTTCAGTTGATTCCAAAAGTGTTGGCCAGCAGGGTGTTTGCTGATCCGCTCCAAGAGGTCTACTGTCGCCTCGCGGACCGTCTGATCAGGGTGGAAGAGTCCCATGCTTAGGTAGAAGAGGCCGGCTTGGTTTTCCGGTGTGACCGTTAGGAGCTGGCAAATGCCAGCGTAGTCTTTGACGGCATAAGCAAAGGCGATGTAAATTGCTCCCGCTTCAGGCGAAGATAATTTTAGGGTACGGAGTCGTTCATGGTGGTGATGAAGGTCTGGTTTTATGATCGGTCGCGTAGGATAATATATGGCCGCGATATCTTGGATGAAGGAGTAATACGAGCGTGTTGTTCGCCATCCTTCAATTCGGGAGACCGATGCCATCAGTTCGCGTTGTTTCGATATCTCGTCGGGCCAGACGTGGCCATGTCCTCGGAGTGTCGTAGGGTCCAAGGGGTCCGCCTGAACCCCGCTGGGGCTTTCCGGGGACAGCTCTTCATTGGGGCCGATGATATAGAGATTTGAGGCGCCGTAGACGGTTTCCTCAAAGGCGGAAGCAACGCGTGCGAACTTCAAGATGTAGGCACGCCATTTGGCTCGGATGGCATTTTCACCATAGCGGTTGGTGATGCTGCGCTGAACGTCTTCCATAAATAGATTGTCTCCGGTAGGGTCGGAGTTCAAGTTCGAGGCATGGAGATGGTTCAGTCCTTGCTGCTGAAAATACAAGAGTCCTTCGGTGATCGGTGCCGGCTCAACATGACTACTGATTTTGATTCTGCCCGTAGGGAGATCGCAGAGCACATCCCACCACTCGGGGTGGTTGGCGAACGTGGGATTGGTCACACCGGCAATGAAGCCGGGAACCTTGAGGAGATCATCAATTTTGGTCAAATCAGTGTAAGGGAACGCATGCCTGGTGAATCCACGCAGTATCCCACCGGACGCAAGTGCGCAAGCAGCAAGTACCGCCTCCGCAACCTCTCCCGAAGGGCGATTATGGCCCAGAAACACCACCCGTTTTTGGGTTAACATCGCATTGACCAGAATAATGATGGGATGAGTATAGGGACCGCTGGTGGTAAGGTGAGGGTGGATTGGGAAGGGCTGAGGGGAGGCACTATGAGGGCCTGAGAAGGTTTGGATGAGCTTGATGAGAGAGAAATCTCCCACGACCTCAGGCCAGATCACCGTGGGTACCTTGACCGGAATAGGGATATCATTATAAACGATCCTGGACTCAAACTCATGAGTATCTCGAGGAAGCGTGTACTTGGAGGCCTGCTTTTTGGGCGAAGTCGGTGAGTCCGGGTCGGATGACTCTCCCTCCTCCATAATTCGCTGACGGATCATCTGCTCGAACTTTTCAATAAACATATCCTTGCAGTTGCTAGCCTGCAATATCTGTCGCTCTAAAAGGGACAGCTTGGGGAGTAGAGAAAGGTCCATGGCATTCAAAGCATTGTATAACGAGGCTAGCGTTTCCAGATAAGGGTTCTTGAAATAGTCTTCAAGGGCTAGAAGAAGTAAGGGCTATTGCCACGTTAGTTCACATCATCCGGCGTCTTGTCGGACGGTGGCCTACTTTATAGATATGGAGGAATGAGTGGCGTGTACATATAGCCATCGCTTTTACAACCGCACCTCTGTGATCCGTTTAGTCGTGTTGCGCGCCGAGAAAGGACCAAGAAACATACCTTTTGACTGTATGGTCTTGCTTTGTATTTACAAGATTCAGAACATACATCAATGGTGGTCCCTCGCCACCCTCATCCTCATCATCACTGCTCTCCTCTTCCTTGCCAGACTCATCTTGATCCTCTTCACTGCCGCCGGCCCCGTCGCCCCCATGCGATGCTCTGGACTTCTTTTTCTTCTTCTTTGCCCCCAACGAGTCGTCATCGTCCTGGTCGGCACTGGAGTCCTTGTGCAAGAAAAAGATTGTCCAGTCCTGGCTTCGGACATGAGTTTGATCCGGAAGCATCAGCTCGGCCAGCATGCTTTCGTCCCCGCTGATCGCGGCGGGATACTGATGTTCCATGATGGGGCCCCGGTCAATGTGGAAGGAGGCAACGAGGATGTACTCGACATGGCGCTCTGACGAGTCACGAGGATATTGCGATTTACATTTTCGCTGCCTATAGGCCGGGGGAGCAGCGAGGTTCGGCTCATAACCACGCACGGAGGTAGCGGAGTTGCTCACGGAGCGGTTGTGAACGAAGGACGGGGAGGGAGATAACCGGGGTACACCATTACTTTTGGAAGAGCTGGACGTCGGAAGCGAACGAGCAGCGTCATCGGATGGTCGATGAGGGAGTGTGAGACTCATTTTCCTTTCAGGAGGCAAGAAAATGGGAGGAATGTTTCGGATTCGATCGCGGGCGAATTAACGGGATGTTTGGGGGACAATGGAGACGAGCAACAAAGGAATAACCGCATGCTCCTTGGAATTAATTGATCAACGACTAGATCGATTCCTCCCAAGAGACCCTCTGCGACTCGGAAGTTCAAGCTGTCATGGTCAAGTAAGGCTACTTTCGCCACGCTGAAAAGATCCCGTCGGAGGATTAGTTGACTGATCGACCATGTAATTCGTCCGATTCAGGGGTGGGAAAGGGGGAGTTTGGATGAAAAGAAGCCTTAGATTTGGAGATCCACAGCGGGGAAATTCCACGGAAACACCACAATCGCCATGATCGGTAGACTCAATTGCGGGCAGAAGGGACGGTCATGACGGTTGCATGTCAATTGCAGCCGAAACTGTCAAAACTGACTCGTACTCAACTCATGAATTTTCCAGGAATGCCTCCATGCTGCTTCTACTCCGGATTAAGCTCCGCGCACGTGCCCATTGCTTTGCCGGGCCGACGTGATGCCGAAGTATTTGTTTGCTTTCGGCTTGTTTTGGGGTGCTTTGCTCTTCTTGGAAAGGTATTTAGCATTCTAGTTATCGTCGATATCAAATTACGCCGCCACCAACCGTTAAAGTACTCCCCCGCGCCTGTACTTTTCTCAGCACTACTGGCTGTTGCATTCCATACATAGTACATATCTTTTGCAAACAACGCTAATCATCCACCCCGGGGTACCTGCATCATGGTACGCATAATGTGTTTTCTCCCCCACAATTCCCCCATTGCCAAGCTCACCAATGTTGCGCCTAGGTCACCTCAAATACGCCCTTTAAACCGTCGCCGTTATCCTTCAGCTCTCCTCGTGCTTCTCCTTTTCGTCGTCCCTCTACGCCGAACTCTCCGCCCACAGGGATCACACCAGGGAGTTCACCAAGCCGAGGATACACCCCGGTAGTGTCTCCAAGCAAACTGAATCAGTCATATACCATTGAGCACGAAGATGCTTCGCCAACTAGTCGAGAACGAATCCCCCAACCCCGATTTTCAAGAGAGTCCCCATCTGCATCGCCAACCAGGGGGGCCAATTCACCGGATCGGTCACCGAGGATGGGTGTCCGGTCGATGGGCATGACGGCGGGATCGTCAGATGCAGCTTCTAAACTAGCGCCGGCGCAACTCCGAGAAATCAGAGAGGCTTTTCAGGTTCTCGACCGGGATAATGATGGATCGGTGAACAAGGACGATGTCGCAGATGTGCTTGTGAATGTTGGTAGGTTGTGGAGGAGCCCTTCTCCAGAAATGGATAACCATATAGGGAGACACAAAGCTTACGGTGGTGAATAGGTCAAGATCCGTCTATGTTATCCGACTTCTTCCCCCCGGGGAGCCCTGAAACTATCAACTTCCCTACATTCTTGAACATCTTGTCCGGTCTACTCGCGCCGTTGTCGTCGCGCCAAGAACTAGTGAATGCGTTGGCCGCTTTTGATGAGGACGATAGCGGCCAGATCAACGTGGGGGAACTTCGCGACGCTCTTTTACACACGACTCCGGACGAGGGAGAGCTTCCGCTCACCGAACGAGAGATCAACGAAGTTCTGAATGGGTTTACCGGGCGCAGGGCTTTTGGAGCCAAGAGCAGTAAGGGTCCTGGAGGAGGAAAGCGAGGGGAGGTATTTAGATACCCGGAATTTGTGGATGGGGTCCTGGGAGGGACCCAGAATGGACAAGCAAATGGACGGCAGGAAGCTTGACGCTTGGATTTACCGTTCAATGACCGGGTTCTGGCGTTCTCGGACTTGATGACTATTGTTTACATACAGCTCTGGAAGCTTTATTCCTCATGTATCCATCTATTTCTAGTGCTTTTTTAGGTGGGACGACCCTGGATATGATGCGACGGTGCTACATGAGACGTCTCAGAGTGGCAAATTAATATGATCCTGTTTGATGACGAGAGAGTGGGATATGGAATTATTTTAGGTCCCTGGTTTCTTTTCTATTTATTTTATTTTACTATTATTATGTATTTTTTTTCTTTTTTTGTTTCCATGGGTTGGACGAGTCAGGTCGCGGTGGTGTGTATATAGTTGCGGGACTATTTACTAGTAGTGAAGGTCCACATCAAACACCATAGCAACTGAACCAAACTCCGGCAAAAAGTCACTTAATAAAATAATTCTATTCAGTTTAAATTATTGCTTGCAGCGCGTCGCGTGTCCCCGCATTCCACCTTGCCCCCGTCAAAAAGGAAAAAGAAAAGAAAAAAAAAAAGATCTAAATTACTATTCTAGTAAAATCTCATAGGGGGTTTTATTCATGGACCCTCCCCCTGGTCCGTTTTGACTTGGTTCCTCAGTCTTCGTCAAACCCCAAGGACCAAAGCAATAAAGATGCTTACATAGTACCTGCGACAAGCTATGAATTTCGCCGACCCGACAAAACGACAAGACCAACCGCAACCCAACATGGCCTCCCAACCCACTCAGGCCCAACTCAACCTTGCCGCTTTGGCCAGTTCGCCATCGCCGCGAACGATGCGAAGTCTGCGCAAGATTCAATCCCATCAACTTCTCTCGTCCTCTCAGCTCTCCCAACCCTCAAGCGCCCGGTCGTCCGCTGGGCCAGAGGAGCTTTCTCAGCCAGCTCAACTAGAGTCGCCGCTGCGCCTGCGCACGCATCGTCGAGCCCGATCGAATAGCGACGCCTCAACCCGCGAGCCTCCTGCTATTGGGACCCAGCGACGACCGGGAAGGAAAACGGGCTCAGGTTTTGGCATCAAGAGATCGGTCCTGGAGACGTTGTTACGAGATGGACCACAGCAGGGAAATGTCCGCGAGGGACTACAAGAGCTGAGATACTTGATTTTGTCCACGAGAGTAGAAGCGGATGCGGACGGCATGGTATGTTTTCTCTCGCCCTGAGCTATAGAACAGCTCCTAACCCTAAATCCAGTCATCATATCGAGTGTACCTATGGCTATCACTTTTGGATATCCCCCCTGTTCCGACAGACGAATATCTCTCTCTCATCCACCGCGGCCGCTCGCCAGCGTATACTAAAATCCGCAATGACACCTTCCGCACGCTAGCCACCGACCCCTTATTCAAACGCCGTGTTACAGAAGCAAGCTTAATCCGACTCCTCAACGCAGTAGCATGGAAGATTCACGACGCAAAGAACAAGAACAAGGCCAGAAAATCTCGTTCGTCCATGACCCGTCGACGAGAGATGGAGCTTCTCATCAACACACCCCCTAGCATCGCAGAGGAGGAATCGAGCCCCGAATTGACCACACCGAGCACCAGCCGCAGCAGCACCATCACTAGCGACTCGGCGATCTACGTACAGGGCATGAACGTCCTCTGTGCCCCGTTCCTCTACGCCGCGCGCAGTGAAGTGGAGGCCTTCGCCTTGTTCCATTCGTTCGTCACCCGCGAATGTCCGGGCTATATCCGCGGCGCCATGGACGGGGTCCATCGCGGTCTCCGTCTAGTGGACCGGTGCCTTGAGATCGTTGAGCCCAAGCTCGCCTCATACCTCTTCTCAAAGGGTATGCAGGCCGAACTCTACGCGTTCCCTTCCGTGTTAACCATGTGCGCCTGTACACCACCTTTGCCTGAGGTCCTCCATCTCTGGGACTTCCTATTCGCGTACGGGCCACACCTAAACATCCTATGCATTGTTGCCCAACTCATCCGAATGAGAGATACCATTCTCGAGAGCCCAAGGTACGTCACGTCCCAGCCTAGCAACCCAAAGAACAGAAAAAGACAGAGAGAGAAGAAAAAGCAAAACAATAAAACAATAAAAGGGAAAAAAAAACCAAAACAAGAAACCTCCCCCAAAATCCAGACCCATCACACATTGCCACCCAAATCCACCCCCATCTGACATATCATTCCAGTCCAAACAAGATTCTCCGATCGTTCCCACCCCTCGACGCCAAAGAAATCATCGCCTTAACCGTCCTGATCGTCCGGAAGATCCCCGAACCACTCTACGCCGAACTGATCGACCATGCCAAGTAGATTGATTTCTTCTACATGAGCGTGGCGTCAGCGAAGACCTTTCTTACGTGTATTATTTATGAATTTCCTATTCGGTATTTTGCGCTCTTGGTCCAGAGGAGAAAGAAACATTAATAGCCTGTTTCCAGGGCCACGGTAATGGCGTTATTTTTTCCCTGTTTTTTCCTTTCTTTTTTTTCTGATCTATTCTTCTTTTTCTTTACTATTTTTCTCTTTTTTTCCCCCCATTTCTTTTTCTCATCTTTCTAATTTTCATGCCTTATGAAGGTGGCCTTGTATTATGACAGTATGATAGTATGATAAAGAGAGAATTTGTATTAGCTGTTAGATGAGTTATGAATGACGATGGCATTTATTATCATATCCTGCGAGTTCCCCACTCAATATACAAACATATATCTAATATAAGCACCAGGCAGCAAGGGAGGGACTGACTCGGACTAAATATAGATTACTGAACTAGAATATATCAAAGCATTACATACTGACCACATGGACAAAAACAACAATAATAACCAATTAAGTGAATATAAATATAGTCCTCTATCTCTAACCATCCTCAAACCATCCCCCCAACAACGCCCTCAACATAAGCAAAACGGACGAAAAAAAAAAAAAAGTTTCAAAATAGTTAGTACTCACTATGCAAAACCAAACCCTACTAATATCCCAGCCCAACTTTTCACGTGTAAAACTAGTACCCTAGTAAAAATGGAATGATATATAAAACCTCCATAACCCTGACCCTGAACCCTACACCGATCCGCCAGCCCCCCGTCCCGTCCGTTTGATGGCTAGCACGATTACCAACGCGATATATAGCAAGCAGGCCCAACCCACACAGTAAAAAAAAGATCAAGAAGGGAAAGTAAAAGCGACGATCTGCAACGAGATAGGATCAACATCAAGTAGTGATCTCCTTGCGACCAATCCCGGATCCATTCACGACTAGTGGCCCCGGCCGAGATTTCGTCTGAGGGGGTTCTTCGGGGGTGGGCTCTGGCTTGGGTGGTTCATCGGTTGTGGGGGTGTGCTCGGGGGTGTAGGTGGTGGTGGGAGGAGCAGAAGAGACGATGGTGACAGGGACCGTGGATGGGGGAGTCAGGGCGTAGGATGCGGCGAAGGGCACGGCGCGGTCGATCTTGACTCTAATCTTGGCGTTGAGGAAGACGGAGTTGTTGTAGCGGGCGACGGCGCGTTTGGCTTCGTCGGCGGTGCGGAAGGTGATGCGGGCGAGCCTTGCAGCGCGCTGTGGCGGGTCGAG
>NW_015378297.1:0-48502 GCF_001204775.2 Aspergillus nomiae NRRL 13137
GGGCGTCGAGGTGGGGGGTTGATTGGACGGTCATTTTTTTTTTCTTTCTTTTCCTTTTCTTACTTGGTATACTCGAGTAGATGTTATTGTGTTGGTATGTACGGGGTAGAATACCGAAATTCAGTTGATTGAGGAGACGTGGGGAAGGGGAGAAAAAAAAATATAATCGGGAAAAGCTGGAGAAGATTCAAATTTTTATACGTGAAGATAACTCAACAATGGATTTGTGTAGCATTTGACGGCCATACAACTTCATTCTATTACCCAACAATGTAGTATACGGAATGCTACGTCGGGAACAAGCCCCATACTACCCAGATTCCATGATCATCGGGGGCTCGTTTATATTTCTTGTTCATTCGGCGATGACTCGGATCGGATTACCCCGCGGCTGCCCCAATTGATAGAGAATAAAGCGGGGTTTTTTGCGCGTGTTCGCCAAGTTCCACTCAAAAGTTACACTGCGGCCGTGGATGGTTACATACGCGCGTGGCATGATCATGGATGGACTTACCTATTACTTTCTAGCGAGAATTGAAGAGGATTCCGATTATCTTGATTAATATATCAAGGAGTCAGGGTTTCCATTGCTCCGGATAATTGCATTCTTAAGCTCCGAGGCTTGTTCCAGGGTCTAATCCTAATTGGGTATAGTGTTTTGTAACCCTGGAAAAAAGCAGCGGGTAATATTAATTAATAAATATAACATTGAAGAAATCCATACTACTAGTAGTATTTGATGTCCCCTGAAACAACCCTTGTAGATGTCAAGGAAAAGCTTCGATCAATCGTCTTTCTCTCTTATCAGGTCGTATCTAGGTCAAATTGCGGTCGGACTTTTCTTCACAATGTCCGACGGCACTCCTGAATGGACCCACTAATCTGAGAAATCCACAATCTCCAGGAGCATGCCTGTCATTCAACGAAAACCTCTGCTGTACTAAGCCTTGTCACTCACTTGGGAGATCACTTGTCATCCATGGCTCTGTGTCCGCAGGGCTATGAATATGAGGGAAACCCTCAGGCACCATCCTATCGAAAGCCTCCGCCGACACCCCCATAGTAGCAGCCATGCTAGCTTTGGACCGCCTGTGAGCTTCATCTCCGGCGTGTATATTCTTGTAATACTCCAACGTGCGAACCAATTCTGTCCTGGAGAACTCTTCAGAGTAGTCATTGAATCTCACATCAGATGACCTAACCACCGCAACATCGCCATGAATGTCTCCGTTGAAGCATCGACTCATAATCGGGTTCCTCGGTGTTTCTGTCTTCTCATACTGCTGGTAAACATGATAATGCCAACGATCAACAGGTTTGTGCGAGTAGAATTTGCCGGGTTCGAGAATGCCGCCCCATTTGGTTCTTCTCTTTAACTCCTTCAGTTCGGCGGACCATTCACCGTATGAGCCCAGGGGCATCGGTTCGATATAGTCTGCATCGGTGGGTTTCTCTTTCGTTGGATCAGTGGGAGCGGCGCGGATGAGGAAACAGTTGTACTTCTTCGCCCCCGTGCATGCCTTTTTGTGTATTTTCCAATGGTCTTTCTGACATGCTGGAGAGCAGTATGCTGCTAGTTTGTAACCGGTGCAGCGGCGCGTGCCTGGGTTTCCGCAGCTCGGAGAGGAGCAGCTCGACGTCTATTTTTGGTCCGTCATTATCGTGGTATCCTGTCGATACAGTTGAATAGCTTCTACTTGGCTCGAAGGTGCAATGACTGGATTTTGGGAGAGATAACTTTTTTAGACGGTGAAGAGCTGACAACAACAAAACGAAGCTGGACGTGGTACGCGGATTCCATCACAGCCACTCCTCATCAAGTCCATTTACCGCATAGTATTAAACTGTATCGCTATCGCTCTGAAATAAGATATTATAAAAAAGGTTTAGAATATAGATATTGTATATATTCCTTCATATAAGTTACTGTATATTATAGAGAAATGCACATTGTGTATAAATTATATAGTGTTTATAGTAATCTCTTGAGTATAAACATAGAAATACAAAATATTCAGAATCGCTACTAGAATTCTGCAATTTCTGCTGGCAGAAATCGATAAGGATCTGTTGTTGTAATCCACCGCAGGGCTGCATCTCCATACAACGTGTAAGACAGATTCACCATCCTATAGTATTACCTTAACCCAAATACTTAAAAATAATCCAGTATGATTATTTGTTCCCCCTTTTTTTCTTCTTCTCTTGCCAGACCACTCGCAGTAAATAATATTCACAAGCTCCACTAAAGTAAATACTAAATAGTAAAGATCATGTCAGCTCTGTCACTACATAAGAGAACTGGCCCTTGGTAACTATGCAATAAGAATGATGTAACTTCATTTTTGTTCAAACTAGACCTTCGTTTCCCTTCTCCTCTCCTCTCTTTCTCCTTTCTTCGCCTATCTCTCAATCTCTCTGTTCACAAATACCTGAAACTTATAGCAGCCCAAAATAGAGACAGAGCTTTTTGATGAGAGCTGGATTGGAAAAGTCATTTCCTTTACCGACCCCAACGCTCGTTGGCGCCTGACTGAAAAGTTGCGCGATAAGAACGACCAGTTCAGTGCAGGCGAAATAAATGACTTCCCGGATGCTGTCAGTGGCGCTTACGGAACCTTCGAATGTGAAAATGTGGATTGTCAAACTGAATTAGCTATCACGAGAATTGCCATGCAGTATGATCATCCCCTCCACCATTCTACTTGGCCTTTTGCTCACAATTTTAAGAGTTCCACATGCAGGCGCGAATCCGAATAGTTTCGCTCGCCAGGCATCCCATAACCTTCCCTCCTGTGGACAGCTTATGTTAGATGCTTACGGTACCTTCCGGACAAAGGAGTGCGAATCAGCTGCACGTCTTTTACATATGAAAAGAGGATTGCAAGACCACACAGGTATGCTTCCAGGTGGGTCTATTCTCTATCTCCTTATCGAAAAAGCCCCAGGAAAGCAGTTAGATTCTGCTGGGTTCTGGGATCTACGGCGCCGGGAGCGTGATAAAATCCGACAGACCTTCAAAGCTGCATGGGAGTAAGTGATCATTCTCCATACATGAAGGAAACATACTAATTCGTTCAAGGGAATGTGTTGCCAAGGGGTTTCGACCCTACGGAGATGTGTCGGGTTTATTTTGGGATAGTTCCTCGGACAAGATGTCGGTTTCCTTTCTTTATTTTATCGGTTACAAGACTGACAACTCAAGTACCATTTAGAATTTTATGACAGCCGCTCCAACCGAGCCTATTACCGAATGGTCGCATGTCGAATGGATTGCTTGGGGTTTAGCAAAGGCGCCTGCTGGGTATCGCTGGTGGACAGAACCCAAGAAGGACCCCGATATAAGAAAATGGACTCTTTGACTTGGAGGCATGGTAGGCCTACTGGTAGAAGGAGTGTTCAGTTGTAGAATCATGGATGGGGGACTAACTCTGACATTAGTTAACTAACTATCACTAGCTACCAACTGCTCCAGATTCCTAATAAGAATAAGTGAAAATAAAGCCAAGTAGAATATTATAGATCCTGCTATTTGGTATCTACAGCATGTAGTATAATGTGACAAGATACTTATTTACAAGAGACAAATAGCAATTGTATAAATGTAATTATATCAGTACGGCATAGCAATACTCTTACTGCAAGCAGAGATACAGGATATCTGTACTACTAAGAATTCCATATGGCTACTCTACTGATGGAGGAGACTGTACGGAGTAGTAGCAGCTCCAATAACTATGGTTATACCCTTGGAAGGGGTGGCGCAATGAGGGGCAGACAAAGGATCAATGGCAAAACCCCCTTACCAGAACTATACGGGCAGTATGGAAGCAAAGAGAAACGAAAATAGCAGGAATCGAGCCAAAGCTGAAGCATGGTACGTAGTAGACATGTCTTTTGAGGGCTGAGTTCAGGTACACGGAAGTATGAAGGATATAGCCGAGGATCGCTTGGTCCCAAGTCAAAGCACATCGACCCCATGCATATCATTGCTGCTATTTGATGATTATGAGTCAATTCCAATCGATCGGGTTCCACTTTCCATCTTCCGTGGATGAAGATCCACGAGCAGTGACCAATATGTGATGTTGAAGATCGTAGACTAAGAAACGTTGATGGTCGGTTATTTCGATAAATACGCTAATGTATGGTTTGCTGCCATGGTATCAACTGAACTCTGTAACATCGTATTCAACTGTTTATTTACGATGATTTCTGTATGGTATGATAGATACGGTGGTTCGGGCTGAATTACCCCTCCGCTTGGTCCCTCGTCAAGGGCCTCAAGGCTACTAAGGGTGGTGCCACTCGATTAGCCCCATATACCAAGGAGCTACCGAGAAGAGGTCTTTTTAGAGGGCTTTAGTGCCCCATACTTATCCTTGGTACTTCGGAGTATTTTCGTTCACATTAAAAAAAACACTCGGCCCAGCCGTAATACGGACCCGAAAGAGTCCTTAGCGTATAGTACACAGTACAGAGCTTCTGCACGGATCGTCAGCCTCACAAAGCTCAGCCAGCCTCTAATTCCATAGTGAACCCTCAATGGTTATCTGATGCTGGTGGCGGGGCTCTGAAATCATCAGGAAGGACAATCTTCTACTTAGGCGGTGTCGCTCTGCCGTGTCTTGTAGATCAGAACTAGCCAAAAAACCAAGAAATTTTTCCTTGCTTAAAGCTGTAAATTATTTTCGTAGAGCTGGCCTTTACCTTTTCTTCTCGTTCATTCTTTCCCAAAACTTGGGAAAACAAAGACTTTCTTTCAGCTGTCTATGTCTCCTGACGCCAAGCGCTTAAACCTTATCTTCTTCTCTCCTCCTTATTTACCCCTCCACAGATATTTTTCCTTCGACTTCAGAACATCAACTAAAGACCTGCAGCCATATTGACCATGGCGTCAGGGATGAATATGGGCTTCAATGCCCTCCTCATTTTATGTCTTGTGCTCGTCGTGCTTCCCTCTCAAGTCCATGCATTTGGCGCGGGCAGTATGTGTGACCTTGGCTTTGTTGGTTTCCCCAAAATTAGACTCGGCTGCTGATACGATTAGATATCGCGTCGATCTCCACCGTCGAGGGCAAGAATTGGCGCCATGGTGATATTGAAGATATGCTCAAGACTGTCGCCTTTATCAAAGGCCACAAGTGGACCTCCACCATGATGAAGCGCGTCTACTTTGGCAACTGGTTGCGTGATTAGTGGGTCTCATCTCTTACGAAGCTATCTGCTGCACGCGCTGACCCTCTATAGCTCCCAGGCGATGGACGTCGGCACCCTTAAGAGTGTCCAAGCTGACACTATCCGAATCCTCGTCTGGATCCTGTCTTTCATGACTTTCGGTTATGCGACGGCCGAGTTTGAGGTCACCTCTGACAGGCTGGGAACTTATCGTCCCGAGGAGCATATTGAGTTCGTCCTTCTCTCTATTCATATGAAGTTGCATATGGCTAATGCTTATTTACAAGCAACCCAAAGGATTATGCCGACAACCAAGATGCACGCCAGTACGATTCTCGGCTGCGTGGCCCGGTGCGTCAAGTTGAGCTCGACATCGATCCCGATACCGGTATGAAGAACTATATCGCCAACGAACGAGGAGACTGGTCCACGAGTTCTGGGTATGTCAAATATAGTTTGGCTCGCAGTATCCATTACGGAAGACTGTATACCAAGAATAGAAACGAGGAGGACCTGTGCGAAGCTTTGCGGTGCCTCGGTCAAGGACTCCATACTCTTGAGGACTTTGCAGCACACACGAACTACTGCGAACTCGCGCTTCGTGAGATGGGCTTCCGTAATGTATTCCCGCACACCGGCACGCGGACTGAGATGAACGTTCGGGGTCACCGTGTTTACCCTCTCGTAACTGGCACATTCGGTATGGTTGATTTCTTCCATTCCATGCTTGGAGAAGCGACCGATCATTTCACCCAGTCGGAGGTTAATGAAATGGATATTGCGCTGGGAGATGCACAGACAAATACATCTTCCGGCTCTGCTGGCGCGTTGACAGCACTGCTCGGCAAGGTTCCTGGCACGAAGGATCTTGTTAACGAAGCTGAGGAGCTCAGACGTCGCTCAGACGAGCAAGAATCATTAAACAAGCGTGGCGGTCATCGTTCAGGCTATTCAACCCGCGGATCTGCTCGGTCCTTTGACGACTTCGACTCAGGCAGCAGCCGAGGCTTTGGAGGTGAACAAAGCAGGGCTGCCAGAGCTGATGACTCCAATCAGAGTTCCTCGGGTGGCTTGCCCGGGCTGCCAGATTTTGATGCAAAAAAGACAATTGATCAAATATACCCTATTCTGCAATTCAGAGATAATGTCGTGCGGAAGCTCTCATCCATCATCGAGAACATCCCTGGTCTGGAAACCCTGGTCGAGACGATCACTGAAACCTTGACCGTTTTTGTCATGTCTCTCTTGGCGCCCTTCGTTCGTCCCATCATCAACGCCGCCTCCAAGCAGCTCCAGACTGGCTCCTCTAGTGTCATTAATGCTTCTGGTGAACACCAGTATGAACCGTGGACTGACCCTCACTGCACCGACCCTACCCACTCCTTGCTGTCCAAGGATCACTTCTCCAATATCCTCAATGAGCCAGCTGGTCAAGTCGCTTCTGCCATTCTTAAATATGTCGCGCCTCGTGTCCTGTACGCTTGGGAGAACACCAACATCTCTGAGCGACAGGTTTCGGACGATTGCCTCAAAGTATTCCATCACCCCGCTCTGAGGGATATGCGCAATGAAGCACATCGGACTATGTACGAAGCAGTCGAATCTTGGGTGCAGTCTAGGTCGGATCGCGGCTCCAAGCTTAACGATGTTCTCAGTGCCGAGGGTGTGAAGGCAGGAAAGAATCAAACAGGAGAGGGCGGCCACTCCCATGGGCACGGCCATAGTCACAGTCATGCACCTCAGCAGTCACATAATCACTCAGGGCAGTCACAGTACCGCCCACCCCAACAGCAACAACAACAACAAAGCTCGGCTAACCCCCTCGGCGAACTTTCTAGCTTCCCATCCCAGGTATCTCCAAGCTTAGCAGCGCTTTATCTAGCTTTGGGCTAGGTGGTTCTTCGAGGAGTGACGAGACTTCGCAGCAGACTACACCCCCACCTGAGCCTCAGCATCATCATCATCATCAACAACAACAGCAGCAGCAGCAGCATCAGTCTTACCATGAGCTATCTCATCAACGCCAAGACTATGAATCTCGCCACCAAGGCTACCAGTCGCATCACTCCGGGGGCGATCACAGCAGCTACCAGAGTCGCCATCACAGTCATGAAGGTGGAAAAAGTGCGGACTACTACAACGAATCATCGTCCAGTCATAGATATGGTGATTACTCCGAATCTCAAGGACACAACCAACGTCGCCACGACAGCAGTCATCAGAATCATGGCTATGATCAAGGTTACGATTCTGGATATAACCAAGGTTCCAGGCAAGATTCCAGGCAAGGCCACGGACAAGGTTACGGACAAAGCTATGACTCTGAATATAACCAAGGTTCCAGGCATGATTCTAGGCAAGGCCACGGACAAGGTTACGGGCAAGGATATGACTCTGAATATAACCGAGGTTCCAGGCAAGATTCCAGGCAAAGCCACGGGCAAGGTTATGGCGGTGGATATAGCTCAGGTGGCTCTCGTTGGTGATCTGAATCATGAATAATGCTATGTCTTGCTTTTCCTGTACAATTTGGGGCTGGTGAGTGTAGGAGCAGGGGTATGTGTAAAAGCATGCAGTGGTCAGCTTTGTGATTGAATCAGGGTTATGAACAGAGCCAGATTGTGGGTTCATGAGAATGCCCATATTTTTTTTTTTTGCTATTTTCTTATCCCACGCTGAACAATAAAATCCAATTATTATTAGCCAGAGGTTGAACCGATCCTGCAGAAGACGAGCGACGAAGGTAATGAAATCCCTACCACAATCATCTGCTGATCTTGTAGCACAGGCCTTTAACCAAAGGTGATATGTATACGGTAAGTACAGGATTTCAACAGAATAATAAAAAGGATGGATGTCAAGTTTCCACTGCATGGAATCCCTGCGAGGTGATCGTTGAGAGAGAAGTTCTACATGGATACTAATAGCAGGACAACTTAATAAAATGCCAACTGTAGCACAGAGTTCCTGTCTCTTCAATGTGTCCTCTCTCAGAACTAGTCTTGCCGTTGCTCTGGAATCGGTGTGAGCAGCTTGTCATAATTCAAGGCATTATCTATGTTCCGCAGAGTCAATAACTCCATTTCACACTTGGTTTCACGTGTTGTCGTCCCAATATGAGGTAGAATCATAACTCTGTTGTCGTGGAGCAGGCCCGGGTGGACAACCGGCTCATTTTCAAAGACATCCAATCCAGCAGAAGCAATCTTACCTGTTTGCAAGGCCTCTACCAAGGCTGCTTCATCAAGTAACGAGCCTCTTGCTGTATTGATAATGACCACGTCATCCTTCATCTTCTCGAACTCGGCTTTCGAGATGATATGTCGAGTCTTTTCTGTAGCTGGTAAATTAAGACTGATGATATCAGAATATCGCAGAAGTTCATCAAACGTCACATATTTGCTGTCCCCTGTTTCTGACTCAGTCTAATGTACTGCTGAAGATTAAGAAGGGGCATGTACCCCTACCTTCTTTATCTCTAGGGAGCTTGGAACGGTTATGGTAGATAATATTCAACCCGAACGCACGAGCCCGATGCGCAATAGCCTACAAGCATATAAGCCAGCAGCAACAACGTGTAGCTAGTCAATAAACCCACCTGTCCAATAGCACCCATCCCCAAAATCCCTAGTACTTTGCCCCCAGGGTCACGGCCTAGAGGCGTATCACCTTTCCATTGTCCTTTCCTAATATATACTAATGGTATCATAGCCTGGCGCAACGCACCCAACATCAAGAACATGGCCACATCGGCCGTGGCTTCCGCAACGACCTTTGGAGTATTAGAAATCTGTATACCTCTTTCGGTACAAGCTTTTATATCCATCCCATCATATCCTGCACCATTGAGACAGATAAACCTCAATGTCGATGGCAGGGTGCGAATAAGATCCTTGTCGAATGGCCCGGTCTCGAGTGTTGAATTTGTTCGGTAAAGTGCTGCAACCCCATCCCATGTTCCGGATTGACAGTTCTGTAAAAATTGCTGGCGGTTGCCTGTGAACTCATATGTTCTGTATTTGATTTGCAGTTTGGACCATTCACTCTTGCAATGGTGGAGTTTGCCGATCAAGAGTATACTTGGTTTTGGTGGGATTGATGTTGCTATGTGTTTGGTGATACTTGCCATTTCTTTTTCTATATCTTGCCCTCTGGGATATGGTTCTATACATGGTCAAAGACGAGGGTTAGACATCTTCCATGCGATGTAAATACTAGCTCTTCTTGCTAATAGTATGGCGTTATGGCGTTCGACGGAGTTGTCGGCGAAAGTTGCCGAGGCCGAGACCAACATGACTGTAGTGTCCTAGGCTAACTGAGTATATCGTGACAAACTAATTATGCTGATATATAATTCCTTTTTCATTTTCTCGTCATTTTCTTTTCTCATCTGGTTAAAATTCAGGCACAGATGTCCACACCTAATCCATATTGACCAGGGAAGGCTTTCCAGTTACCATTCCAACAGAAATAGCAGTAATATGCTCCATCATTCATTCGCTCTCCTGGGCCCTTTGCTAGACTAGTGAAAACAGCATCTTGGTCTATTGTTACAAACTGTATAGCTCTAGTTACACCGATCATCCATGTAATATCATGTGCAGCAAGAGTATGCCTTTCGCAGGGCTGACATCGGGCCGGGCCGCTACGAACAGCGCAGGCTATTGGGGTAGACAAAGGTACGGTGTAGAAATTCCTATAAATATAGTAAATAACCGCGCTATGTTTCAATTATCTTCGATGCATTGGTTTTCTGCATTTTCATTTGGGCAGTACCCTTGCGTGATGCACGTCATCCACAGCAGTGCCTACCCGATTGTGGTGATAAAAATACACTCCAATCAGAAAGAGTACAGGAATCTTCATAAATCTGTATTTGATTCAGTGCATAATCGCATTGTGAATTTATGTACGTAAAAAGGATAATGGCCAGCCGTGCCAGCAGCTCCTTCCTATAATGAATGCGGCGCAGTGACTTTGCATGAGATCCAGTATCTTTTAGCGCCCTCAGCATTCCCGACCATCATTTTCCAAAGACACCATCTACCATTTGTCCTAGACTGCCTGGGGTCTCTTAACAAGCCATAGCCTATCATCTGTAACCACAATTGTTTCAGTAGGCAAGGCTGTGATCTACATTCTGAAAGGATGGCCAATCCTCAAATCGTCATCTGTTACAACTGCTGTACACGTGCAAGACTCCCAATATGGCGAGGCTTTTAACTCTGCTAAAATAGATGCTAAAATAGCGCTTGACAAGGGTAACGAGGCTATGTTGCCCTTCGCAGTCTACCTTGTGGTGCGGGGAATCCCCATGGTACTGGACAAGGCAGCCTTGTGGCTATTTAAGATCCCATACAGTCTCATATATTCTGTTCCCATCTTCTGCAAATTCTCACATCACACCGATAGTTACGACAAAGAAGCCAAAATTAACTGTCTTTGATCTAATGACACGGTCTTATATTTTCAGGGGGACTTCACCCCAAGGTTCCAATTTTTCTGCCCTAGACTCCAACTCCAGAGCTATTATACCTTCTGTGGAAGTTGCAGCAGGCGAAGACCCTCTTTCATCAGTACAAGATGGACATACATCTTCTGCGTCTGACTCTGGAGACTCCAGTCACCGCGGTTACACTCCAAGCCAGAGCACGGCGACTCCTCGTTACCGTGAAAATCTAAGCTTGGGTGTCACAGAGCCTTTGCGGACGTTGAATCTCCAAGAAACTCCTACATCGCATCGAACACCCTCGTGGAGGCATGATGGTCGGCGACAAAGTGCTGGGTTGTCCCCAGGCAGATCCACATCCACGTACGGGCGTTTGTTCAATGCTACGCCGGAGCCCTCGCCAGAGCCATCACGCGTACAGTCTACCTTGAATTGCGATTCAACCGTTGATGGTTTAGCCAGCGATTTAGAGGATTCTCATTTGAACGATGATGGGCCTCTGAGTGATGATAGTGACCAATTGAGTGAGATCGAAAACGAGGACGACGCAACTGACAGTGATAACTCTTCCTTGTACAATGTGCGACGCGAGCGCTTACCTCGTGCCCCTATATACAATGCCGACTTACAGGAAATCCTCCGAGGCATCAAGAGTCAATTGTCAGCCCTCCAAAATGATATAGACCGATTCCCATTGTCTCGTGACCGTGATTCGGAGCTCTTCCAACTGCGCGAGAAGGTGCGCATGTTGAACGAACTCGAATGTCCCGAGACGCGCACGGTGGGGTTCATCGGCAACTCCGGAGTCGGCAAGAGTAGACTGATAAACTCGCTCCTAGATCAAGAAGGCCTCGCCCGTTCAGTAGGTCCACATTTCCTGGAAAGAGATGGTTCATATCGAGAATATACTGACACCGTATGCATAGAGTGGTGATGGTTCCGCATGTACCTCGGTAGTTACTGAGTTTCGACACATGGATGCGCGCCATCCAGATCGTTACACCATTGAAATTGACTACATGGATGAAGAAGAAGTGAAAGAATTGCTAGAGGAGCTCGTTCAGAGCTTCAGGATGTACTACACCGATCTCTACCGCGAAGTGACTAGTATAGAAGAGCAGGAGAGAATCCGTGACCGGTCAACCAGAGCGTGGAGCACATTGAACTCACTTTTTAGAGATCAACCGGAGCTTACACACGAGTTTCTTTCCGACCAGACTGACGATGCATTATCTAGAATATTGGAACAGCTTGGAGATTGGGCAGCTCAGTCATGTACGCGCCGCCCTGGGGGTGCAGCGCTTCAGCACACCATTATTCCGAGTAATGTCCAAGAATGTAGATCACAGCTTGATATGCTTACAATGGATCCACGCGATGAGAGTGAGGTTGCCATCTGGCCCTTCATTAAACTGATCAGGTATGTATGATTTGTGTAATTCTACTTTATTTGGCTAACATTTGTAGGGTGTACCTACGATCACCTGTCTTGAGAACAGGACTGGTACTGGCTGACTTGCCTGGTTCGTCCCCTGATTCCTACACTTCGAATTCCCTATACACTAATACCAAAAACTAGGCTTCCGTGACCTGAACTTCGCAAGAGTTCGGGCGACGGAAAAGTACCTCAGACATTCTTGTAACGAGGTTTTCGTCGTGACGACAATTTCCCGGTGTGTTTCCGACCAGAGTATTGAGGAAATAAAGAGACGCTGCACCCAAGAACAACCATTGCGTATAGTGTGCACACGCAGCGAAGTATGGCCATCTTATGTTGATATGCCGTTACTGGAGATCGAGTGCTTACTTGACTCAGGAAGTAAATGCAAGCGAAACGGCTCGCGACTGCCGTGACCTTACAGCGCAAATCGAGCAGCTACAGAACAGGCTTAGGCATATTAACAGGCGGCTTGCGAGGGAACGAAGTTATAGGCAGAGATACAGTGAGATACTTCGGCTCATGTGAGATCTTGTCTTGCCTTGCACCTGTGCGCGTACTGTTTCTCCAATACTGACGTGAGTCAATGTAGGGAAAATCAGGAAGACGCAAGGCTTGAGTACGTTATAAATTTAAAAAGAGATATAAAGAGAAAGATAAAGTCATCACTAATGTTCTTATAGGCTTGACCGGTTCTTGGTTGAGGGCCGGAATCTGAGGGTCACAAATCAGTTACATCAAAACCACGGTGAAGTCCGGGTCTTTTGCATCAGTAACGAATGGTATTCCCAGTACCGCCAGGATGCAAACAGACACGCCGACACCTATATCGGGCTCAGCGGTATCCCAGAACTTCGTCGTTATTGTCAACTGGTCCCAGCAGACGCTCAGTTTCGTTTTACGGCTGCGTTTATAAAGCATCGCGTTCCGGCTGTTGTGAGATCCGTGAGGCAATGGGTTCTTGCTGGCTCAGATGATGTAACTGTAGAACGAGCCGTTGCACTTCGGCAAGTATTACGGGATGTGGAGAACGTCTTTCGCGAGGTATGAGCATCATATGCGAAACTGCTCCCAGCTGACATAGAGTAGCGGCTTATCCTTCGAAATTCAGAAGTTCGAGACTTTCCAAGAAGACTTGAAGATCGGTTTCACGACGACATTCTCAGCGTGACATGTGAGTATTCTGTCATAAGATCGATCAGTACATTGACTAACATCATACTGTAGATGAGCGCTTCCCCGTATGGAAATCCAGCGCATTACAAACTAGCAGGACCTGGGAAAGCGTCAGTCTATGAGTTACCAATTAACATCACCACTAATGGAGTCTGACGTATCGCAGTGGCATCATATGACCTACTCCGCTTTCTGTCGAAAGTATGGAACGCATTCTACCGGTGCTGTTAAATATCGCTCTTGGAATGAGGAATTGCTGGAAGGCATGCAAACTGACCTCGAAGAACGCTGGGAATCCATAGAACGGTGGGTCTATATGCAGAAATCTACATTAGGAGAGGCTGTGAGAAGAACATTTGAGGAGAACAAAGCCCAGATAGAGGGTATGCGGCACCAACCCACCTCTAGCTGAATGTGCCACTAACCCACCCTAGATATAATGCATCTAGCTCCCCTGGCGCTGGAAAACTTCATCGAGAATATGGACGACTGGGAGAACTGCGTGGTCGCGGCTATTAGCCAGTCTCTAAATCAATTACGTCATGAACTAAGGTAAATCTATCGCTCTCCTGCTGGATATGCAAGCACCATGAATTAACCTTAGTGTGCACAGTCGAGTAGAAACAGACACTCTCCATGGCCACGATAGCTCCTATATTGCAGGTTTAATGCGACCTGTATATAACAAATGCAACAGTGAATCAGGTAAGAAGACTTTCTTGTTGATTCAATCTTGTTTTATCTGTTATATATACGGAAGCAGGCTAATATTTAATAGGCGCAGGGTCTGATTCTCGAAAGAAAATGCTGATGCGTAGCCACCTCACGAACTCGAACCTTTTCCCAAATCTCACCAATATCAGCGAAGCCCAATTCCGAGCTAGTGTCAGAGAAATTTGCCAGGAAATGAGGCGCATGGTAGGTGAGCAGGTAGGCAATATATGTGATGATCTCCACAGTATCATTGCGGAAGAGGGTGAGGTTACTGAGGCAAGGAGGTTTCCTGAAATGGCGAGAACGCTGCAGCTTAAGGTTGATACAGCTCAGGCGACCCTCGAGCGTGCACAGAGGATTGTGGACGAGTTGGAGAACGCACCATAAGAATGTATAGCATTTCGGGTGGTGTTGAGTAGATATTGGAGAGTTGGGTCTATCTTTCCTAGTTTCGATCAGAATGTCATCTATATCCAGAAGCTCAAGCAAAGTGTCTCTAGTTCGGTTGGAAATATTGATTTTATGTGAAATTATTGATGCCAATGCTAAGTTTGATGTCTATACTTGAAGCAATATAGAGCTTACCTATCTTGCTAGTTTTACGAATCTGCTACAGACCCACCCTGAGCTGGTATCTCAATCAGCCCCCTCTGCTCCTTCGTCTTCCACTGAACGCCCTTCAACAAATTATACAATACAGATAGAGTAGGCATAGCCACTCCATTAGCACGACCAACCCGAAGGGGTTCTCCAACGATACTCTCGACCTCAATAAGATTCCCCTATCAGAACCGTCAGCAAAACAAACCCATGTCAACATCCAACTCCCCAACCATAAAAAGAGAATCAACAAACCTTCCAAACATCCTCCAGCATACTCGGAGGCAAATACATAGTCACCGGATAAGCCCCAATAACCTCCTCACAAACCTCCGCCGGCAAATCCACCCCAACAGACCCAGCCGCCGCGCGAATCTCCTCCATCGCAGGCCTAACAAGCATCTCCACCGCATCCCCCGCAAGGCGAATACGCCCGGTATCCAGACCCGTAAGCGCACAAATCGAATTCAAGCACGCATTAAAAACCAACTTCCTCCAGCGACTATACGCCACATCGAGTCCCAGAATACACTTCGTCTTCCCAGCCGCCGAATACAAGCCCACGAAGCGCTCCGCGGCCGCGACTTCAACAGCACAATCTAAATTCGGATTCCGAAACGCACCAATGACCAAATCATCCGCAGAGCCATGCTCGATCACCCCCGGCGCAACCTCATGCGAGTCAATCATGCTTATTCCCGAGAGGACGATGTTCTCCGGGAAGGCCGCGAAATAGGGCTTTTCGATATTCAGTCCGTTTTGGATCAGCACGATCACAGTGTGTCCCGGCGTTACGGCCGGCTGGATCAGATCGGCTGTGAGTGGGGCACAATCGGCGATTACTTTCGTGGTGCAGACTATGTAATCATATTTTGGGGCAGTCTTCTCCGGGATGCGGTTTGTTACTGGGGTTCAGATGATATGGTCAGCGGGGATATATGGAATTGTCACTGGGTTGTTGGGCTGGCTGTGTTGGTGGGTACGACGTACTGGTGGTAGGCTTCCATCCTTTTAGGTTCCCGTGGTCGCAGGATGTGATGCTGAAGCCATTCGATGCTACGGCTTGGTAGTTGGAGCGTAGGACGGCGGTTACTTGGGCGAGGTTTCCGGCTTCTAGGTTTAGGGCCGCGATGGTGCCCACGCCGCCGCTGCCGATTAGGAGGATGTTGGCTTTTGTGTTTGACATTGTTTCTTCCTGTTGGTTGGGGTTTGTCTATGGTGTTTGTTTGAGGGGCTTGGTGGGATTTGGTGGTGAGGGGATGTACGGATGTATCGTATCTCCAACTTGGTGTGGGGAAATTGATTAAGCATTAGGTACTTAGTGGGTGATTCAATAGGCTAAAGTATGGCGAGCAGCGGGGACAACACAGGGCTTGAGATTATGGGATTAATCATATTTAACGTTATAAGCGTAATTACGTAGAGGGCGTCAATTACTATCAATTCACTTAAATAATATGATGTGAGGTCTTGAAGTGCCAGTAAATAGGTGTTGTCTATCCGAATGATTGTAGTTGATTAGCCAACAATCTGAAGATCCTAGGGATATTTAACATCCTGAACTTTCTTGAGACAGATCCAAAATTTAAATGGAAGGCCAGTTGGAATCTTCTCAATTTATATAAGATCCATAGTAGCTCGCACAAATCACTGTTTTGTATAACAGATCACATCATTGGATAGCACCACTACTGCCTGGGTTGGATTTCAAGACGCAATTTTCATCCTCATTCCATGGCGTTTCTGCAAGTCCCTTCAAAACACATCCCGCAAGGACTTCCACTACTTCGTCAGATTTCTCAGCGAGATGGACTAAACTCGAACCTCAATGCCGGGAAGTGATCCGACAGGGATCTCATCTGTAGATCTCTGCAGACTGCTCGGTATTGTGTGTAGTGAGCCCAAGAAATCTAATTCACGGTGCTTGACTTGTTCTAGTACAATTCTATATGCCAATTGTAGCATGGTAGACATTAGACTGCTAAGATAGCTAGGGACTGTGCGAATTTATATATCTGTTTTACACTACAACACACCCAGAAGATGAAATATCTGACTTCAAACCCCCTACTTTAATGGACATTTAAAGTGTAGCTGAAATATCGCTCGGTAAAAGGAACATCGTCTTCACCTCCAAACCTGAGCCTTCCATGTCCTCTGATACCCTGTGCGTGGATTAGGGCTGCAGGGTATTTGTTATTAGCCACTTCTCATATATCAATTTAGGGCTCCCTGCCTTCAACAGAAGCCGGGCTAGCTCAATCGGTAGAGCGTGAGACTCTTAGTCGTCACGGTATCTCAAGGTTGCGGGTTCGACCCCCGCGTTCGGCTTTCCTTTTTGCTCCAGCATATGTTATTGTGACTCTTTTTTTTCTGGGATCAAATTCTGATCTCAAGGTGTTGAAACATCAAGGGTTCGGTTCAGACGCTCATTGGCTGGTCGGTGTGGGGCGGATCCTGCAAGCGGGCAGACGGCATGAACCCCATCAAAAACTTATGCAGCCCTATTCAGTATGCAGAACTAATCTCCATTGGAAGAACTCCCTTCCTCAATGTCGTTTTTGAGAAGCGTCCGATACATACCGCTTTGCATACTAGGCGTATGTGTCTAATGTTTCTATAAGTACGTCCTCGTATTAACTGAAGTCTCTACTGATTAGAGATTTCGTAGACCGTTGACCTTGTCTGAGACAATGATAATCTGCCTTCTACACGACGAGAGTTCACAAGAACTTCAATGGTTTCTTACATAGGCCTGTATAAACCTATTAAACTATCTGCATCTACTCAAGGCTCTTAATGAGCGCCAGAAGTTTACATTTTCCATGTCACTCAAGGAGGACCCCAGGCTCCGGAAGCAGGGTATTATTCATATGGAATGCCCGCATCACCTCGGATGATAAGAATCGCGGGGCTCAGTACCTGCTTCTCCCCAAAGCAAGGGCTTTCGCGCGAGCGAGCACCGGAAGAGCATCTACTGTGGGTCAAGAGGATGAAACGGATGATTTTCGTCCCAACAGATATTGATTGACTAGATCCCTGCTACTAGGCACTGTATTTCCTTGTTAAGGTGGCGTCATGCCGCTGGATCAGCATCATGATCAATAAGAATTTTCTCGCATCTTGCGTCATATGCTGAGGATTTTACTGCTGACGTATATCCAGCCGATTCATTCCTATGCTGAACGTGACTGGGGTGTCATTGCAGAGGAGTAGCCAAGTACACGTCAGATGATACAAGTTAGCTTCTACAGAGTCATATACAACTCTCAGATTACTTACGTCTGCTCCAGCTGATAGATTATGTTCAGCTCTATCAATGTTCAGTTTCTTCAATGTAGAAAGGTGGTTGTACAATTCCGAAGACCGATGTGCAAAAAAGAGAGACTTTGGTTTGTGACCAAAGTCCTTGAACAGCTCACGATGAGGGGTACATCTTAGAGATGGAAGTTAGTAGAATGAGAATGACCTGCAAGTCCATGTACTTTTCGCCCGATACGCAGGCCCAGTGAGTCATTGCCATATGTATTATTCCCTTGATTGCTAAACCTGGTGCCTAGTACTAACCTATTAGGCTATGACACGTCAAGCAAGATCGTACACTACATGTGAACGTGTAATGCTACTGGTCGTATTAGTTGCCGGAATGGAATGCGTCTTGTATGCCAGGTCTACGCATATCGCTGACTGTGCAATATGGCCAGGGCGTAGTACACAAATCATTCCTCCAGCGAGATGTATGGTGATTCTGCTAATAGCACAACATATCTCCTTGGTGGAATCAACATCTCTAGTGATACCTGGAAAACGAGTACTCTTAGATTTGCTCTACAAGGGTCCTTGAAAGACTATTTTGATGTTGTTCAAAGTTGTAAGACAATCGTGTCCCAGGGGCCACCGCAGTCTACCTCTTCTTTGTACTACTTTCTATAAGAACTGCCGAGAGGTGTAGGATCTTTTGATAAAGGAAGTATTCCCTCCTCTTTCTTTTTACCATTACTCATATTGTAGGTAAATGAAACACCAAACTACTCTCTCTACATTTGGCAATTTGCGTCACAAGCGTGATGGTCATAAATCTTGTCAGCCACCAAGCCAATTCCTTGCAGATAATGAGGAATGACCACTCAAAGCAACTTAAAGAAATGGTGGGCATTAAATTGAGATTGGCTTACTCAGGGCTACGCTTGACTTTTTCTATTACGAAATGGGACACTTTTCTCCGGCCCATGGAGGAGACTGATTGCATGATGATATTGGACCGAAATGCCTAGGCTCCCAAGTTTTGAGCCATCTACGAAGACTCATTTCATTTTATTTGGTCTTGTTTCGACCACCCCGGAGTAGTAGTATCGACCCAATGACCACAGAAGTGTAGCTTAGATCTTGGACTGGGAACCCACCCCGGAGTCGCCTATCAGCAAGCTCTCGCAACCCATTCCCAAGTTGGAATAGGATCCCCCGCACAACGGCAAAACCCCATCCCCATAGAACACAATGCCGAACAACAACAACCAGCTTTCTACGCCCCCAAAATAACTCTGCCTGACCAGAAAAAATACCTAAATGTAGTCCGACTGACTCAATATCCGAGACCCCGAGGCATGCCTGCGCGGGAAGTCATGTCAACTGGGGGTTCCTTCACATGCGAACCATAGTTGACTACCCATCTGGGGCTCTAGTTTGATGGGCCCTCACTCCTGTGGCCCATTCAGGGGCCACATCTCTCTTTTGTTGGGAAACAAAGATCTACAGATGATGATCTACACTCCAGTATTTTCCATTCTGCACTGCCAAATAGCCTCTTTTCTTCCTTCACTTTCACATGTAGAACCACACTCCCTACCGGTGGCCCCCTCTAGCGACAACGATATAAAATAATGGCTCCTCCCTCGCCAACCCTCCCCAGAAGAGGGCGGCCGTATCCAAGAGACACAGACTAAGGTCAATATCAGCGAAAATGGCTACCCAGCCCAACCCCAAGGACTCAATGAAGTCCACCTGGCGCACCGCCAGCCGCGACGAATGGAACATCAACCACTGGGCCATCGAGCTGCTTAACGTGCACCCAACCGAGCTCAACAAGGAAATCCCCGTGCACCAAAAGGACGAAAAAGTCCCCTACCTCACGCAATGGTCTCTGAACCTCTGGGTCCTCTTCTACGGCTCGCTGCCCCTCCTCATGCACCAAGTCTACACCACCTTCACCGGCCACAACCTGGGCCCAATAGCCGTGTTCAACTTCTACTTCTTCGCCTTCAACGCCGTCGTGATCTTCGAAGTGCACATCCTCCGCCGTCTGGGCCACATCTACGGCTTCCTGGACGGCGATAAGCACGAACGCGACGGCGTCCCGGACGTGGGCATCGGCAAGGTCGTCACGTCGCTGTACAAGACGACAGGCTCGCGCATCGCCCTGGCCACCTACCTCACCTACAACGTCAACCAGCTGCCCTCGCAGCTGAACTGGGCCATGCTGCCGCTGCAGATCGGGCTCTACGGCATCGTGCTCGACTTCTGGTTCTACTGGTACCACCGGCTCATGCACGACGTCAGCTTCCTGTGGAAATTCCACCGCACCCACCACCTCACCAAGCACCCCAACCCCCTCCTGGCCGCCTACGCAGACCACGAGCAGGAGTTCTTCGACATGGTCGGCGTCCCCATGGCCACCTACTTCACGCTCAGGCTCATGGGCCTCCCCCTCGGCTTCTACGACTGGTGGCTCTGCCACCAGTACATCGCCTTCACCGAGGTGCTGGGCCACAGCGGCCTGCGCTTGCATTCAACCGGCGCGTCCACCATGACCCTGCTACTCGAGTTCTTCGGTGCCGAGATCGTCATCGAAGACCATGACCTCCATCATCGCAAGGGCTGGCGCAAGAGCCATAACTACGGGAAGCAGACAAGACTCTGGGACCGCATTTTTGGGACCTGTCACGACCGCGTCGAGGGCACGAAGGATAATATTGATTATGTGAATTCGGTCAATATGCCGTTGTTTTGATGCTTGTGTGTTTTGTTTCATGCGGGTGAAAGCTATGCAGGGGAGACTTGATACGTGTTTCGGAGACGCTGAAACAAGGATGATCGGAGTCTCTTACGGTTCATTTGGAAGGTCGAAGCGGAGTTGGAAGGAAATGTGGAGAAGGGAAGAAAAGAAAGAAAAAAAAAGAAAGATAAAGCGCGGCGTTGCCCATGGACGGGTGAACTGCTGTCCTACATTTATATGCCCCTGTACGAATCTTGACTATATACCCTCCTTATTACAGTATAGAATTTATACACTGTTTGTCCTTGTCATCAGTTGAACTAAGAAGTTGACCTTTCTTAAATGATGGTTGCACAAAAATATTAGATATACATGAGATAGCACAAAGTCTGTTAAGTATTCTATATTAAGAAGATGAAACAGTAGGCCTGGCAGCACAGCGGGGTTAGTACAGACCAGTACCAACAACTATCACCGGAATATCACAAGGCTATCTATAGGCTACAGTACACTCGAATGTGGACGCTGGGTATCAGAAAGTCAGTCGAGAAAAACATACAGCGCCATCCCTTCAGACCTATTCTGGAAAGGAGCAAAGCAGATATCATTATTCGTTGAGTCGATGTATAGTGCGCACACGCACTCTATCAAAGTTTGGTCCCTTCGCGTCCGCTGTCGCTGAGTCTTCGGGGCCGAAGAAAGCCCGGAGATGGTGCAGCAGCATTGCTTGGTCCTGACGCCGAGGAGCCTAGCTGCCCGGCTCGTGTTTCATTGCCGTTATTGCTGCTGGTACGAACCCCTGTCCGTTGGCCCTGGCCCTGGTGGATGCGAGGGTTCATGAGCCATTGCACCTGCATTCGAATGCTGCTCACAGCAGCGTTCGTATGGGCCATATCCTCTTTTAATCGAAGGCACTCGTTCATGATCGCCATGCTAGCGCGAGCATCTAGATCCGTGATTGCATGTGATAACTGTCCAACTTCTTCTCGAAGAGACTCATGGAGAGCGAGAAGGTAGGTAGTCGCATTAGATGAGGCGTTAGAATTGTCATATTGTTCATTTGCCGTGTCAGATGGGTTCGACGGTCTTGTCTGACTAGTAGCCTCAGCCGGTATGTCTGCATTCCGTGCAGACATGACGCGAGACGATTCGACAAGAGTAGACCGAATGCTCGCAAGTCCATCCTCGAAGATCTCATTGCGCTGTTGGAGATGACGGATGGTCAACTCCATAGAATCAAGTCGAGCATTCTGAGCTTCAAAGTAAGGGCCCATGGTTATCAACGGGCAATTCTGCTCATGCACTACTAGCTCCGCTCGTTTAACTTTGACGGGACACCCGTACTTGGATGCTGCGCAGCTATGGATCGCCTCTGGACATGCATCTATGTGTTCCCTCAAAGCCTTGCGGAATACCGTAGTCTCACAGTCAGGACATGTAGTTTTCAAGCTCGGGCATAGTTCCTGAACATGCTCCTGCAGTTGAAAGCCTTCGTTAGTCACGGCCTGGTTGGCAACGGTATATCAGACGCACCTGATAATCTTGTTCCATGATCTCCTCATCACAGCGTGAGCATTTATGAAGCTCATGCATGCATTTGTTTTCTGCGCTCAGGTCCTTCTTTCGAGTCTTCTTCGTACAGAAGACATCGGGACAATCCAGAAGTCTGTAGCCGCAATATTTGTCCACATGGGACTGAATATGGCCTCTTGGAACGACTTCCTCGCAGCCTTCAGCCTCAAAAGGGCACTTTACCCGTATATCGTCGCACATATTGACCAAGAATCGAGGGACGTTAAGGTAGACCCCTCTTGCTGGCGCTCGACAGGTAGGGCATTTGAACTCGTCTCGACCGGTCGCAAACGTGGTGATAGCAGTGTTCAAACATTTCTGGCAGAACACATGATCGCATTGCAATCTCACTGGGCGTATGTATGGACAGTGGCATATTGCACACATGAGATGATCGTCATACTGGGAAACATAGTCCAAAGAGCGGAGGTCGACAATCTCATCAAGGTCGCTGCTCGGCTCCATCGCAAGAAACTCGTCGATATTCATCTTGCCCAAGTGCGCTCGGTTCGCAGTGCGCCAGATTTATATTTTTCAAAGGCCCTCAGCCTTGTCGTACAAGTAACAATCAATGTAGGGGGCGATCGAGAACGGATCGTCTTTCGAGTTGCCGAAGGGATACCAGGATGAAACAATAGCGCCGAGAGGCACGCATGAGGGGTTACACGGTGGCTGAAGCCCGCTAGGAATGTGTTGACTTGGCGGACGATAGCGACAAATTTCGACGAAGTATCACAAAGGAAAGAGTTGGAAATAGGTAGAGGTAGAGTTAGAACTCGGAGAACCGGAGACAAGGAAAGGAAATCGGAAGTATTGCGGGGGACGAGTTGAGCGGACGATAATTGATAGTAATTCCACTGGGCGGCGGCAGCGGCAGATCATTCCCGCGCCCGGCCGAGAACAGTCTTTCGTCTCACCCCCTCGGTCACACCTCCTCCATCTTCATTCCACCATTACTGCCATCGTTTTAACCATTATTCTGGAGTTATTCGCTGTGTCGATCAGAGCGAGCGAGTCATACTTCTATCCTTTCCTGGTAAACCGACCCCGAATTTGTCAGACTCCCAGGATCTACCCGAGTCTTTGTCTTCTCCGCATTGCCTCATCAGCCAGGCTGAGACGGATTGCGACACTTCACCCGCCAATTCGCGACATATCACCCTCTCATTCCGGGCCCACCGTCTCACCACAACATGCCAAACCCATCGCAGCTCTTTCTTCTTGCAGACCATATCAAACTCTCCCTCCTAGAACGACAGCGAGCGATCTCATTGGATTTGGAACCCAACAGCCAAGACGGAGAGATCTCTCGCTCTTTGGAATCGTTGCATGACGGCATCGAGGATGTCGAAAGGGACCTCTCCCAGCTGGAACAGGCCCACGATGATGGCGCCGCCGAGTTGAAAGACCAGCTATTCCATTTGAAATCGCAGTATCAAGATTTGTCATCTCAGTTCAGCGGACACAGCACCTCAGCCGGCGCCAGCGGCTCATCCCCATCGCCTGAATTCGCCAATGTCAAGTCATCTCCTGATCTCAAACAGCCGGTTCCGCAGCACCCTCCTTCAAAGTCAGTGCGGTTCATGAACTCGGCTACAGAAGAAGCCGACCTCGAGCGACAAAACCTCTTCCACCCTTACCGCGACTCGCCTTCCCCTCCCGGTGTAGATCAATCTGACATGTCGAATGAACAAATATATGATCGACACAATGAGATCATGCGCGACCAGGACGAACAGTTAGATCGTCTAGGCGAATCCATCGGGCGACAACACCAACTCAGTATCCAGATTGGGGATGAATTAGAAGGCCACGTCGCGCTCTTAGACGGTATGGACGGTGATGTTGACCGACATCAACATCGGCTAGATGGGGCTAGAAAACGACTGGACAAGATCCGGAGAAGCGCGGGCGACAATTGGAGCTTGATGACGATCGTCGGTTTGATCATTATCCTGGTCATTCTCATTGTCATTTTGAAATAAAGCCTAGAGCGTATAGAACCTCTGGTAAACTTCACATTCTTGTGAGTTTTGGTCAAGGGCGTGTTTCTCTGGAAGGCGCAGGGCGTTTCTTTTTTGGGCCGGGGGGCGGGATTCCCTATGAATGGATCGTCGGTTTGCCTTATATTGATGTTTGAACTTATATGGTGTCTGGAGTGATAAATTACGGATTTGTTCGTTATATGGCAGCAATTATTTCATTACACTGGTTTCATGCAGCTCCCAACAGGGACTCGGGGCCCTACATAATCTACATCTTATATCCCATGTCAATATCATACACCCGATCTTATTCCTCAGGGGTAGTTATACATGACACCATGAAGGACTAGGTTAAGTTTATCAAAGCAGGCACCTCTTCTTAAAGCTCAATTTATACCCAGAACACCGATTAAGAAAAGACAATAGTACAAAAGAAAGAAAAAAGGAAGCTAAGATCAATCCCTTTATTGAGTCTTACTCCCTGGCCCCTCCTGGTTGGGTAGATGCTTTGTCTTCTCTTGTAGATCTTTCAGATCGTGTCCGTCACTATCGAGCTCACCCCGATCCGCTTTGACCTATATATGACATCAACATTATGATCGTCCTTATTTCTCCCCCTCTACCTACAATGAGAAAAGGGGCAAGGAGGGAAAACTTACCGAAGCTTCACTGTTACTAGCAAGTTCCTGCTTCCACTTCCCCTTTCCTTCCTTGGTGCTTCTCAATTGCTCCTGTTTGTGCTCTTCGTAGGTGATATGTAGGTCCTCTCGGTCTGGGGGTAGAAGGGTTAGACTAGTGTGCTTTCAAACCGGGGCAATAAGGGGAGTGACGAACTGTGATCAGATTCTTTGAGACCCGAACGAAGAGGAGAGGTATGGAAGGCGGAGGTGACGGTATAAGATGGTCGAAGGGCCACACGGGGGGCGATTGTTGAACGGATGGTGGAAGTGAGGAAGGACATGGTGTCGGTCAGTTGGTCAATTAGTTGTTGAAATTCGAAGGATGGTAGGTTTTTGTATGACTAGAGCTGTTAGCAGCAACTCTCATCACTGCAGATACAAGCCATTGCATGAAATAAGGGAGGAGCCTTACCAAATCAAGAAAGGTAGTCTGATCTATTGTGGAAAGTAGAAGTATGTTGTCTTGCACGCTGTCGATGCGGTACAACTTGTTGTATTTATAATGGTTCGCAGGAAAGGAAGAGAGGCAGAAGAGCAGCCGAAGACCAGACGAATTGATTCTCTCATTGCCTTCGTAATTCCATGTGAGCGAGTGGGTTTGCTGTCGACAGAAAGTCCAGAATGTCACCAGTGACGTCACTCATACACAATCCTGGTCGTTCTTGGCAGCGAGGACATTCAATCCATTCTCCGTACCTTTTTCGTGGGTTCTCATTAACCTGGTAATTGGAAGCTATGCACTTTTGGGGAAACAGTGTAGCCTAGTTCTATCTATTCTATTTGTCGTCTAAGGTGTTGTCGTGAATGTGAATTGTCGAGGCTGTTTTGGACTTTGTTGATCATCATGGGGATGACATCACGAGCAGGGGTTGCACCCATATCAAGCCTTGGCAGCTTGTATATACTCTGCAGTATGGGCATACTTGGCTGTGTTCTTATGAGCTTGCACACATTAAAAGACACGATGGTAGCTGAAAGGGATGCAATGGATAAGAATTTGGTGAGTACAGTTGTTTGCTTGCCATTTCATTTAGTCGCGTTTCTCCTAGATGACCACATACAGATCGCCTCCATGGTATAGTTATGTATTCTGCTACCTCGAGGAATATTGAGAACTCCAAGAACAGTCAGAGTATCGATGGTAACACAGACTATAATCTAGGCCTAGAGAGTGTCTGGACAACAAAAAAAATAAAAGACTGAATGGGCATCATTGCACCAACTGTCACTACAGATAAACCAATGAACTCACATCGGTTTAATTTACCACTTATCCAAAATACTCTTCTCCGATAATATCCCACATTCAGCACTGGAACTAGTAGCTCTATCAACACATGTCTAAATAATCATACAAGTATATGCTCCTGAGCCCCCACACAACAGAGTCAAGCCACCCGGTAGTTTGACGGGTGAAGATACTCTTCAGATGGAAGTATATCCCCACTCCCCAATCAAACATTAACCGGAAACGTCTGTTGATTCGCAGCACAAAACGAAAGCGTCACGGTAATTTCATACCCCCCTTGACTATTCTTAATCGTCTTAACAGTACACGGGTTCCCATGTCTCGCACACTACCAAAGGATCAGCACCGAGTACAAAGCAATATTAACCCTGGCAGGGAGATGTTCTACTTACCGGAGATTCGCGTCTACATCGCGATTCCCAAATGTTATCCCGTGCCCCCGTCCTATATATAACTTTGCACATGCCCGCTGACCCTGCTACCATGTCACATTGCTGTACAGAAGGCATAGTTAGCCAAGTAACCCAATTGTTCATTCATGGCCTGAACACCGTTAATCCAAAGAGGGGCCTGCCCCGCTGCTGGCATCTGTTCGTTTCCCTTACGATTTAGATCTCTCAGTTCTCCCCAGTATCCGGGCTGTTGATACTTTGCGGGGACGTATACTGAGGTTGGGGGGGCGGGGCGGTATGGCTTCGAGGGAATCCGTTGTCCGGGCTGGACCGTTTGGGCCTGGTTACTACCCGTTGATGGTGGTACAAGGTTGTCTGGAGGAAGGGTCTGGGCAGATTGGGGAATTGCTGCTCTATTGAAGGTAATTGTTGGGGGGATTGATTTATCTGGCCTCCGGGGGGTGCTGCCTGTGCTTGTTTGGCAGAGAGGAAGGCGAGGACCAATCCAGATAGAATCGTGGTCGTCTTCATTCCGAAACATCTAGATTGGAAATCGTGCACAGAACAAATGTGAATATAAAGTCAAGTTTTTGTTATAGGAGTAACTCTTTCTGAAGAGGCCTTTATATATTCCATTATGTACGGAATATATTGCTGGAATATCGAGATAAGAACCCCCTTTTAATAATCGAGATATAGTGTCGGGCACTCTAGAGTTCCATTGTCTTCTCTGGCTCCTCCTTGTCCTTCTCGTTCAAGTTCTTTATGACTATCCAGGCGAGGAGTGTTGGTGTTGTTGCGCGACATTAAAATATGTTAAATATGCCAAGATGGTTCTTTGTACTACTTGGCCTAGGAAGCAGATGGGGCACTTGAAAGTTCCGGTTCTTTCTACTCTCTTAGCAACAGCTTCTCCTGCTAATTACATAGCCCTGTTAACAAGGCTAGCACATAACATCCATGTATTACTATGAGAGTTTCTCCAAGCCACATCCGAGCCGTAAGATTAGCCCTACAGCGCCCAGCACTCCTACATTACACTCCTCCCAGATACAAAGCTTGCATACTAAACATACACGTAAATCATGACTACCGAAGTGGAAGTTCTGACAAAATAGGACTGTGTCCAAAGCTATTCTCACAACTATGTTTAGGCATTACCGGCACAGCATAGAAAAAGGCATATAGACAAAGGAAATGGGATGGAATGACGGAATGCCCAAAAGCGAACGGAAACACAAGATCATACACTGCATCACTCTCCGGGAGTTCCCAGATATATCGAAAAAATCCAAACGAGTCAACGTGGAAGCAAATGAAGCAAAATTGACGGTCGATTCACGACACCAAAGAACATAGTTTTCAAGTAAAAACCGGTCTATGTCTCCCAGACAGACCCCGAGACAAACTCCACATCCAGTCCATGGATTTTCACAGCCGTTAGCCAGAAGTAACAACATAGAAATGTCACCCATCACCAACCCATATACATGAAAGAAATAAAGGAAAAGAGATCTGGTAAAGGCACAAATGCGAAAGATAAGATCAAATAAACACAAGAGACATCCCGAACAATTCACAGGCCCAATCAATGCAGACGTATATCGTTTCCACCTTTCTAGATCCCTAAAAGCATGAAAAAATCCGACCCACCCAAAACCAACCAAGGATATCAGAAATAGATGGCAAACCGCTGAGTATCTTGCAGAGTCGCCAAAGGACACCAAGAAAAAACTCCGGACCAAAAAGAAATGCGCGCCAATATGGCAAATCGCCGCACTTTCTATACATCATCGCGGCCAAAACGACACGAGGTCAAAAGGACGTATTTTCCCTAACCGAAGAATAAAAACAAGGTATCGTCTGAAATGTGAAAATGCAAAAATCGAATCGCAGGCGCCGTCGCTCGCAGAAAGTCGAAAGCATCACTCTAGATAAAAGTGCTCAAGATCGTCATCGGAGGAGGGTGTATATACAAAGAGGAAACAATGATTTAGCCTTTTATCGCGGAAAAAGGTAATATCGGTTTAGTCGTAAGAGATGCGATGGCCATGTCAAATAGTAAACAAAGCAACGAAAATTAAGACCCGCGGTTAGGGAACCCCAATGATGCAGAAGCCGGACGAAGTGGAAGACATGTCATGGGCGCAGGCCCTTGGCTAGTGACATGGCGACTGGTAAGATAGCGGTCCTCACCAGCGACGCTGAGCATTCTGCATCGAGGCCGGGGAGATGGACGTGGGCGGGCTGGTCAGGGTCATGCCAGTATGGGGGTTGACGATAGGGATGACCTTGCGGGTGCGGACCGCAGATGGTTGCTGGTAGTTCACGTGATTAAGATTACCGGTAACGCCGGAATGGACGTATGAGTTGGTAGATGCAGGAGATAAAGAGATGGACGGTGTCACCTGCTGAACAGGCTGAATTTGATGCTGGAGAGGGGACGAATCGGGAGAGCCACTGGAAAGAGACGACCGATCTGAACCAGCGGAATGGATTGAGTGAAGCTGTAGAGGTTCGGATGTATGTTAGAAGATGGTCCTGTACTATATACGAGGAAGACGATTTCCAGTCTGGAAGGGTCAAGGGAGCCGATGCTCAGGCTGTGGAAGAACATACATCGTCCTCGGTCAGGAGACTGGGGCAGAACTCCAAGTCGTCGTCCAAGTCGAAAGACCGTCCAGCCTCGAACCTCGCGCGGAAGGCAGTCACCGCAGGAGCCTCAGCGAGCTCCCTCATACTTTTTACACCCCGGAACTGGCGCTGGGCGTTTTGAGCGGCCATCTTAGGTCCTCGCCGAGAGCGTCCGCCATGGTGGTTATTCGAAGGCTGCATGTGCGCAGCGGCACCGTGGTGAGCATGCGGCTGTTGCTGGTAGAAATATGCGGCGGACATATTGGTGTAGTCGTGGTAAATAAAACGGAAGAAACAGTGCCGTTATATCGTTGAGTCTTGAAGGTGGATACAAACAAGGGACCAGCACGCTGGAATCCTGAGGATAAACAGACTTTTAAAAAGGAAATAGTAGGGAGAATGACAAAGGGTCGGTTGGAATGTAATTGAAGATACGGTAGAAGAGATCACGAGAGGAAAGAGAAATATTACTGAAGGAGACGAGAAGAAAATTGAAGCGAAGGGTCGGAGACGAAAATGCGTTTAGTGGTTGTGTGGGATGGGGAATCACTGATCGATGGCGGGACAAGAAGTTGAAAAGAAGACCGGGAGCGAAGAAAAAGAGCCCGGAGTGGACGGAGGCGAAAGCAAGAGGGGCTGCAAGTGTTATTCGGCTGGGGCTGAGTGAGTGGAGCATTGCAAGGGAATCATTTGTAACGTACCGTACTAGTACCCCCGGCGATCAACAAGAGTTCCCCTTTTCCGGCACATCTGCGTTGTGGTAAGTATCGTAACAAACCCGTTCCGACCCTCCTGCGCTACTGGCAAGGTCACGCACCAGTTTTAGGGCAGGAGGCCACCCAACCAGAGAGCCGTTGGCGGCAGCTCAGTGGCAAGTCTAAGTATCAAAAGCCAATAACTGATCTCAGAGTGAACTCTAAGTGGAGATATTACAGCCACTTTGGATCAGGAGCCAATGATTAAATACCAGAGCGGCTCGAGGCGGCTACCAAAGTGGAATAGAGTGACGTTGTAAGTTTCGCCTTAATCCTTATCGAGGGTAAGGAACCTCCACCATCTCGAGACCTGATATCTAGGCATTACTTGATTGAGCATAAGTGGCTGTCGGCCAATGCCCGGCCCTAGTGTGTCAGCCTGGTCTTTAAGGCTGTCCTCGTATCTTCTTGACGAATCAATACCCGCTAGTACAGCTACAATACGATGGATGGTATGATGGTTAGTCGGTTGTGCACCCGACTACCTGTTGTATGATGCGTACATAATGGCCGTTGACAGTCTTATGGGATGACGACCGGCGTACGACGGACTATTGAAAACGGCTGTGGATCTACAACAGTATTTTGTAAGACCTACGAAGATCATGGCGAGTATGCATAGGGATGACGAGGGACTACATCATATTATTGCCAATAACGAGGGAAGAGGGCCGATGTGTCTATTTTGCCCTACTAGATGGAGCATTTTTAGTTTTTTCCCCCCATTTCATTGTAGGAGAAGGCAGGTTCAGGACATTCATGAACATGATGGGGGGGGGAAAGAATGTGGTATCCATTTCCGAAGACAGACAAGAAGGAAAAAGAGGGAAAGGGAGAAAAACGCCTACGACGACATGTGCGGGTAATGATTTGCAACATGTAGGCTCCACTTCACCCCTTTGGGTGAGAATGATTTGCTGCCATCATTTTCGGTACCTTTCCCTTGAACCGTGCCACTTGGTCCTGGAAGTCTAAGCGGATCCCTGTTTCCCCCAACCATTCATTGATAACAAATCCTGCGCTGGCCCTCTGACATCGGCCTGCGGTCTTCGCGGCTTCGACAGTTTTCCAAAGTAAAAGTCTATCCTCCACCTGATCTGAAAATCCCCATTGTGATGGAGCACTAACTCAGGTATTGGGTGTAATAATAACTACCTTATTCAGTCATAGTGGTGTACGGAATACAGAATGTATGATGCATACGTGGAGCCAAAGTACTTTTCTGCTATAATCTGACTCATGGTGGACGAAATTGATGGGGTAAACTTAGGTAATTTTGATTGATTGATTGATTGTTGTTTTTTGGGTTTGGGACCAGCAACAACAGAACCCAACATTGAGAGTGGTACACATTTTGTGCAGAAGCAGAAAATAATGACAACAACAGCGATACTGCTGAAGTACCACAGAGATAGTATAATACCGACCTTCCCTGTAAAGAAAGATCTTTTCCCAGGACTTTCATGCCGCTTTTAAAGGCGGTGCTACAGCCACAATGTGGTCTGCACATCTTTTGAAACAAACTAACGGCGCTTGCTCATCATCATTAAAAAAAAAGATAATAATAGATATGTATCTGAGTTCTGTTGTCAACCGCCCCCGACACAAGTCCCGGGTATGTGCTTTGATCGCCCGGGCCTCCCTCAATTCCCTGTTGGAGTCCCCGACTCGAAAGAGATAGGCGAGTGGTTGGAGGATACAGAAAACTAGGACTCCGTACGTTATGCGATATGCACTGTGTGGAGCTACTGTGAGGTAAGCTGGCGGTTGCTGGAACAGCATCATGGGTATTGATAGGGTCACACCTCCTGCAAGCCCTACACATGGACTCCTGGGGATGGGTGACTAGTACTATCCTTTTCCCGATTATCTCAGGTGCAGCATTGGGTACCCAACCGTCATTGGCGCCAGAGACCCTCAGCCTGCATGCAGGACGTGTTGGTAACTTGGTGTCCATGAGCCTGAGGGCTTTTTTAGTTTCGAGACCAACCTAATACTGCGAAATGTTCCTGAAGGACGGCATCTTCATCTCACCGCCCCTTCTCTTCGATGAGATGGATTTCCGCCCTCCCAGCCATACGCCTGCCCCTCTTTGACTATAACTCTGTTGATAATGTTATTATTAATGATAAGTCATATTGCGTTGATTAATCTCCGACATTATACGAGTCTTATACCTTTCATTCCTCAACTATACCAGTGCTGTCTTGGCTAGAAACCCGTATACAGAGTATAATGTTTGCGGTAGATAACGAGACGACACCACGGACAGGGAGGGCAAGAACTAGTATACATGTGTATAGCAACTGATAGGTTCATCCAACACAGAAATCTTCACAGTTCAACGACACAGACCAGGCTGCAGCTGTCGCTTGTTTGCTTTCTCTCCGGTTGATTACCCCGAATCAGCGACCGAGCCATAAGCGATCCTATAGGCCACCAATGTCGGAGTAAATGTGGTACATCATTCGAAGGCAACCGAAGCTAACGTACCCCAAAAAGCAAGGGGTGTGAAACACGATCTACTCCTGTCTTGCTGGGCAAGTCTCAGGGAGCGCCCGTGTTCCAGTCTCAATTGAGTTTTGGTGTCCAATCAGCCACTGTTATCTCTCTCGTCTCCAAAGACAGGATCTTAGGTATGTAAGTCGGTGGCTCAAGGAGTTGCAAAAGACTCATCCCGACACAGTTGCACATACATCTGTCTTGTGCTCCACTGTTGATTTTAATTTTCCGATCTTATTGCAAGCGCACGGGTGGGTTCAACTGAAGGAATGGTTGGTTCTCGTGTTTTTAGATTCATCGATATCTGGGGCCCTTGGCGATCCAAAATTAAGTCACTTCCTCTGCCAGCCGTTCCATGGGCATCGAGGCATCCCCCCCTCTCAAGACTCCATGACGCATTATTTAGCACGACGATCCCAAACCCCTCAGCGACATTGAGGACATGTCTGAGACAAGTTGCCCGGTCTTTCAGGAAACACCACCCTGCGTTCTGTGGGATACTCTAGTATGTGGGTATATACATACTGTACCGTACGCTTCTGTATTCAGCTACAGATGAACAGGCAGTGTAGCTTACAAATCCCATCACTTGAGATGCCGCTACAAATTCCAGGCCATAGTGTTAATTAAGTATTGCATAAGGCATATGTCTATGCATACACGTGCCTCGAATGCTTGCTAAGCTGATTATTCATCTGGCATTGGCCTTGAAACCCACGAGTACCCTAGACATTAGTGTTGCACTTAGGTTCAGTCAAAGCTTCTTTAGTAGATGCATGTATTCTTGTGTCAAATCCGTTTAGATCGTCGATATGGCATTACGGAGCGCCCTGGACATCTTAGTGGCTATCTTATGGTATGTAATCGCCAGATATGCACTCGATTGACTCATTGTTGGTGATCTATTCGATGGACGCTGAAAATGACTGATATCCATTTTGAAAGGGGTGAAACCAAAAGCTGTTGTCAGTAATATACGCCTCTATGAAGAGCCTAAGGACAAAAGAATCATGCCAGCTTATCAAATTTGCAGTACTATATATATAAATGGCTCACATACCGAATAAAGACGTATCTACAACTGCTGCTGTGACACTGCGCATGGCATGTTTCATATGTAATGCTACCCAAACTCCCCAAATGCAACGCAAAAGCAAAACGCCCCGATTTTACTAGAAATGTGAGCCAGTATAATGAGTCATCACATAATCTCACTTGTCCAGATTCTTACTCTTCACCATCCGGCCAAGAAGCTCCTTGCAGTGCTTTTCGCTATAATTCTCCCAGATCTCATATAGAGACACCAGCTCTTGGGTGCATTCAATAACAGCTCGAATATCGACCTCACTCTCGGCAAGCCAGCCAACGAGTTTCTGAATTCGAGGAGGCGGGCCAGCGCCATTCTTATCTCCCAAAGCTGCGAGGATATTCATCCCTCCATCTCGCATCGCTCCGGCCAATGGGGCAGCAGTCCCATGGAAACTCGTCTGGCTCGGTTTGAAGACAACGGCAACAATGATTGCCATGACCGCGATCACATGAGGTGGATATAGTAATGGTAGATCAGTAAGATAGTGATCATTGATTACCGACCATGCCAGAGCTACTTCGTCTGATGTAAGCGATAGCTCCGGTTGGAGCTCAGATAAAGTCCGATATGGATGATGAACGATGAGCTGGGAGTTCATCTCGGATATCAAAGCGAACTCGCATTCACCTAGCTTTGACACGTCCGGGGCAATGAACTCTACTGGCAAGTCAGCGACAAACAAAAAGAAGACTATCCTCAAGGCTGTTCGTACCGGGCCAAAAGTTACGGGCCTCTGCGACCACAAACCGGATATGTTGAGGACATTCTTCCATCTTACAAGCGAGATAGAATGCAGTGGTGACCACCAGATACGGATTTGTATGTCTTATCTCATTCTTAGTATAAAACCGTTTGATGTATACTTGAGCCGTGGCGAGGGCCTGCTGTCTAGTTGACATCCTCTTTCCAAGCTTTATGAGTTCTGTTGAAGTGTTCAGTCTAAAACTCTATTTGAGATCTTTAAAGGTTATCAGATCTCACGTTGACTAAAGTAGATGTTGAGCAGCCTCTGATCCGGCAGAGGAAACTGCGAATGCGCGGCCTTGTCTCTCTCTCTAAAGGACTCTCGAATGTCTGCCAATCTTTCTTTCGTAAACAACCAATGTCGACGTTGAGTCGACGCCCAATAATTGGCAGCCATGACAATGACAAATGGTCAGAAAAAGTTAATTAATAAAGGGTTCGAGACTTTCAAGCAGTCGTGACTGAAATCGTTGTCATTATGAAGACCCGATGATAATCAGGGATGTATGTGTCATCCAAATATTCGGAGCTCCTGTAACGGCCGAGTCAACCCGATTCTATCGGCACAAAGAAACACTATAGACAAGAAACCGCGCGCTAGAGTCACCTAATCCGACTGTTTCCTTAGGTCATCGAAAATATCGCATATGTATACTGATATCATCCACATCAAGACGTTCGAGCAGGTGACCTAATGAATTGCCCAAAGTGGTATAGTAGGGCTGGGCCCTCCAGTCCCGTGAGGCCGGACCGGAGTCGAGGTTTATTCCGGCGTATGTCGTAAGAGAAGCAAATCATCGCGGGTTGATTTCTCACGGCTAGCCGGAGCCCCATCCAGAGAACATACCAATGTATGCGGAACCTCTCCTCTCTTTATAAACCAGCTCCACAGATTCGATGCACAAGCTATTATCGCAGTCTACCCTATTACCACCCTGTTTTGACAGGGACATCTCCGCTCTCAAGTCCTGTGACCCCTCCTTGAAAATAATGTCGGATAGCCGATGATAAATTTACAACCGAAAAATGGCACCCGGCGAATCCAAAGATGAGCGTGACGAAAGAGTCGCGAAACTCTGGCAGAGCTTAGGTGTCCGGCAGAACGGCCGTCTCGATCTCCATGGTTTGAAAAAAGGGCTGAAAAGGATTGATCACCGTGAGCATATCATCCGCCGTGATTTAGTCTCGTGCTTGCTGCGCAGCTGACTGACCCGCCTGTTCTTGATTTGTTACCCCACAGCCCTCAAAAATGCGGATAGCATGCTTCAGAATGTCTTGAAAGCGGTTGACACCAATGGTGACGGGTATATTGATTACTCCGGTAAGATCACACGCAGTGGATCATGACTTGTCTTCCCGTCGCAACTGGCTGGACGCCAGTCTCTTTACCGACCTAATGATCATCAGAATTCCGGACCTTTATCGATCATACCGAACAAGGATTATGGCAGCTTTTCCAGGCGATCGATCGTAACCACAATGGTGAAATCGACAAGAACGAACTCAAAGCCGCGTTTTCCAACGCTGACGTGACGGTATCCAGCGCTAAACTGGACGCATTCTTTGCGGACGTGGACACGAACAGTGATGGTGTCATTTCTTATCCGGAGTGGAGGTACGTGCTTCATCGGTCAAGTGAACCTTGGCTATGGCTAATCCCGGTGATATATAGGGATTTCCTTCTCTTCCTGCCTGCCTACTCCAACTTGCGCGCTGTCCTGTCATATTACACGGCCACGGGAAATCTAAACCCGGAAGGAGATGTCCACATCAATGATCTACAGGGTTTAGGTACAGACCACTCGTTTCCTAAGCGTTATATCTTGGCCATAAAGAACCTTTTGTACAATATTCTCCCAGTTCACGCATTGGCAGCCCTCATCCCGTCAGCTTATGCGGAAGTCGGCGGAGCACTCAACTTTGGGGTCGCGCCTGAGAATGATTCTGTATCCTTAGACGGTGACTCCGAATTGGAGTGGCTGACCGTACCCAGGACTGTCGCCATGTGGATGTCCTTCCGATATTATGAACGAAAGTTGACAGAGAACACTCCTCAATTAGGTTACTTCATTGCCGGCGGGATTGCAGGTGCCGTATCAAGGACAGCAACGGCGCCTCTAGATAGACTTAAAGTCTATCTCATTGCCCAGACCGGTGCGAAATCGGCAGCTGTCTGTGCGGCGAAAGATGGTGCTCCGCTTCGGGCGGCAGGGAATGCATCAAAATCCCTTGGGGATGCTATCAAGGAGTTGTGGCGTGCTGGAGGCATACGGAGCTTATTTGCAGGTTCGTCGACTGAAGTTTGAAACGCAGACCCGATCTAATGGTCATAGGTAATGGGTTGAATGTGTTGAAGGTCATGCCTGAATCAGCCATTAAATTCGGAGCATATGAGGTTAGCTTGTTGAGCTATTGAAGTGGGTTTCTAGCAGGGCACTAATATATCATAGTCTGCTAAACGCGCGTTCGCTCGTCTTGAAGGTCATAATGACCCTAAACGTCTTGCACCGACGTCGCAGTTCCTGTCTGGAGGGTGTGGTGGAATGGTGGCTCAGTATGTTGTACAGTCTTCTGTGGATGAACCCGTCACCTAACGAAGTGCTAGATGTTTCGTTTATCCCCTTGACACTTTAAAATTGTAAGTCACCTGATGCATCTAGCTTTTGGACATGTTCATCTGAGGCTAATGGATCTTGACAGTCGGATGCAATGTGAGACTGTGGAAGGTGGTCTGAAAGGGAATAAACTCATCGCAGCCACTGCCCGAAAGGTTTTGAACAAGCATGGCATACTCGGCTTCTTTCGCGGCTTGCCTCTTGGTCTTGTTGGCATGTTTCCATATGCCGCCATCGACTTGACGACTTTCGAGTACCTAAAGCGCGGATTACTAGCACGGAAAGCTCGCCTCCATCACTGCCACGAGGATGATGTCCCACTGAACAATTTCACCACGGGAGCCATTGGCGCGATAAGCGGAGGATTCAGCGCTTCTGTTGTTTATCCACTGAACGTCCTCCGAACACGACTACAGGCCCAGGGCACCATTCTCCACCCCGCAACCTATAGTAGCATTGGCGACGTCGCTCGCAAAACTATTCAAACCGAAGGTTTCCGCGGTCTCTACAAGGGGATCACTCCGAACCTTATGAAGGTTGCACCTGCCGTATCCATCAGCTACGTCGTGTATGAAAACTCGAAACGAATGCTTGGTCTGAGGTAAAGCTAAGAAAAAGACTTTACGGCCTGGGCCCAGCCTAAGAATCAACAGAGGCTCATAACGCTCGGAGTCTTCTCATTCCGGTTGCTATTCGATCCTCCAGCTTATTTTAATTGATATTTCGAACATTTGTCAAGATACCCTTTCAAGCCATTCACTCTACGGCACCCCTATCGCTTTTGGATGGAAATACGATCTCCACCTTTTGCTTACTATTTTTTCGATAGCGGGGAGGCCTTTGCGTTTCCCAGTTTTGCATAGTCTTCGAACGACCTTGCTATTCTCGTTCCGTTCCCGGCAACGTGAAAATCTACATTCGTGTTCTAGGACACAACATATCGGCCGGACTGCATAATTGAGCTCACTTGCATGGCACGACATCGTGCCACAAAGCATATTTACGGAGTTTTGCTTATATCGTCACTTTGCTTTTCCATTTGTATACCTATTGGATTCCCCGACTGTCCAAATATGGGCGGCCTACTCTATATTTACATATATTTAGACCTGCGAAGGCTTTCGGTCCATGCCATTTACCGCAGTGACATTAGAACATATTTTTACTAAAACAAAAGCATAATCATTTTCATTTACAGCTCGTCGGCCATCCAAGAGTTAGTCATCGACATATCGTGCAGAAAGAAATTCATTCCATTATCCACATTACTTCTTCACGGCAGCAACAGCCCTAACCTCCTCATCCTTCGGCAAGATATCCGGCACCGGCCCAACAGGTGTAATCGCAAATTGATTAATCTGCGTGTGACTCTTCGTATAGTGAAACTTGATATGCTCGAATTCTGTCGTCTCCCGGAACGCCGGAATATCCCAATACAAATTCCTCAACCAGAGATGAATAGCAGGATACCCGGACCTGATATCACGGATATTGCACTTGAAATGCTGCACATACACGGGGTCAAACCGGACGATCGTCGTAAAAAGCCTGATATCCGCTTCAGTGAGCGCTGAACCAAAGAAGTACGGCGAGGCATTGCTCTGAAGGTGTTCTTCGATCTTGTCGAGGGAGGAGAAGAGCGTCGTCACGTTCTTTTGGTAGGCTTCTTGGGTGGTTGCGAAGCCGGACTTGTAGACGCCGTTGTTGACATCGTTGTAGATCCATTCGTTCGAGGTGTCGATCTGGCTGCGAAGCTTGGTTGGGTAGAGGTCGAGAAGCTTTTGGGAAGAGTTCGAGGGGAGGAGGTCGTCGAATTCGTAGTAGAGCATGCGGATTATCTCGGCACTCTGGAGGAGGGAGATTTGGGTTAATATGGGGTTGTCTGGCGGGCTGGGGAGGTTGAAGTTACCTCGTTGCTTACGATACGTTGTGTCTTTTTGTCGTATAGAACTGGGACGGTGAATCGGCCTGCGTAGTCTGGGTCGTTGGCGAAGTAAATGTCCCGGAGGTGGGTGACATCAGAGTGTAATGGGTCTGGGGTGGTGTTTTCTCCGGGAAGTTTCTCGTCTGAGGTCACGAAGCGCCAACCTGGAGTCGTTGGTTAGTTCACTCGTTTCTTGCTTATTAGGCTTGGAAGTTCCGGACCTTTCTCGCCAGGTGCCAGTGCACGGATGTGAAGGAGATAAAATCTTCCAGACCCTTGAGCTTCCGGGTGATCAATGTGCGATGCGCTGGAGATGGTGTTAGCGATTGAAATTGAACCGACAACACAGAAACAAAATAGAATATAAAGGATATTACTCGCCCCATGGACAAGCATAGGAGACATAGAGATGATAACGGCCCTTTTCCGGGGGGAATTCCGCGCCTGGCTCTCTAGAGATCCAATTGCGGAAGGCTGAAGTCTGGCGTTTGAACTCGCCCGATTTGTCATTGCGACTGACCCAGTCGGTGATCTTATCGGCATTACCAGTCTGTGGTGATATAATCTCAGTAAGAAACTAAAAGCTAATTCATGAGCAATTGGTATGAACTTACCGACATGTTGCGCGTTGAAGAGGGGAGGAGCTGTGCGGGGCTGACGGAGTTTCTGTAGGATGTGAGGATTCTGGGTTGGGTGATCAACTGCGAGATTTGTTGGGTTCGACGCAGTGCAGAAAAAAGACGAGACATGGGAAGGGGTTGAAGGGAGGGGCAGCGTTGTCAGGAATTAAGTAGCCATCGACGACCAGAACTATATTGCTGGAGAACCAATGGCGGGGACAGCCTATGTATGACGTTGGTCCCGCTGCTTACGGCGGAATCACATAACACCTGACAAAGCACTCGGCTCCGGTCGGCCTAGACTTCCGACCCCTGGAGCTTACCTGTTGATTAGAAGATGGTTGATTAATCGAACAACCCTCCGAGAAGATCTATATGTTTCTCAAGATTAGATCATCTGTCAGGTGTGAAACATGTTCTGTTCTACGCTGCAAAAGCACGAAGGCGAACGTGTGCCGTCTTGAAGAAGGAAAAAGTCATATATCATTGTTTATAAACTTGAGGTACCATATTCTAGCGTTCAGATTTATGTAGATCCGACACATTACTTCCTCAGCTTCACCATCACATAAGGGATCTCGACATCCTCCTCCGTTGTATCCTCAGCTGTGACTTCAAAGATGATGTTCTTTTGATGCTCCGGAACGGGCTTCTTGCTGATATGCTCCACCAATTTGCTCATCCTACGTACCAAGGTTAGCTAATGAATATAGTAGAGGATTTGGGATTAAGAGAATACGTACGTCAATGGGAGACGGTCCTTCACCTTCGAAGGGGGATAGAAACTGGCATACAGCAAGCTCACTCCTGAGCTGACCATGCTGATTTCCAAACCTTTGTCAGAGAAGTGCTTGAGGAAGTCCTGCAAAGGAATATCGTCCACTTCGAAGCGATCCCAGAGTTGATCAATGGTCACTTCACCCTCCTTGCCCTGGTATTTGCCCTTGGGGCTAGGGATGGGTTCACTGAAACCGAAGAACGGAAGTGCAAGATTCACAAAGCCGTTCTTATACTGTTCAATGTCATCCTTGCCGTCGATAATCTTGTAGAACTCCAGGGCAACCAGTCCAGTAACCAGCGCGGTGGTCGTGGCAATAGCAGGAATGATCTTGCCAGCTATAAATTTAGTCTTATGGCGGTCAGCCTGGGGAATTTCGTAGTTGTCGGCACGGAGGTTGCTGGCTGCAGTAATGAAGTCAATATGATGGTTGGTATCATCATCCTTTTCAAACTCAACTGGGTCCAAGCGGAATCCAGCAAGTGACTTCGGCGATGGCAGAGAGTCGACCAGACGCTGGATCTCCTCGTTGTCATCGAAAGACGAGCCGCCATTCCCAGCGTTCGGGTCGGCCTCGTTCTCATCGGCCTGGATCTTCACACCGGACTTGGGGGAGAATTCAGGGATAATCATATTGTCGACAACCTTGCGATAGTATTCCTTGTCTGCTCCCGGGCTCTTGATCCCATAGTTGAAAGCGTGGAGATTCGCTCCGGCGATGATGAACCCGATGTGAGTGGGGTTCGAGCTATCGAACTTCAAAGGTGTTGGAGCACGCTTGGGGCCGGACCAGAAAGGCTGTCCAGAAGAGGTCGTGGAATCCCGAGGGAAGTTGTACAGTAACTGCTGAATTGCATTGTTGTACTGACCTTCAAACTGATGGCGAGCCAGGCGATACAATCGTCAAAAGTCAATGGCTTATTGGCCACCAAGAAATCGTGCAGTTGCTCCAGGGTCTGCTTCTCATTGCCAGCCTGTTTAAGCGTCTGCTCAATGTAGTTTGGCTGTGACAGATACATGTTGACAGCCTCAGGGGGGCCAACAAAATAGGTCTGGAAAAGATCCCTGGCCCAGGCAATGGTATGTTCGATCCGGTTGGGGAAACTCTTCAGAGTGCACATGGGGAAGGACTTTTCAGGGGGATCCTGGGAGCTGGAGTAGGACTCGGTGATATGTGGAAGGATAACTTGGGTATTGCCCTTGGTGCCAAGAGTGCCACTCTCGAGGAGAGGCTTACGGAAGAAGACACAACGACGATCAACGTAAGTTCTAGCATCAACGTTGTCCAGTGCGTTGGTAACCCCGTCCAATCCCTCCCAGAATTCCTCATTGAAGATGTGCTCAGTGTCTTGTCCGACACGGTCCCGCAATGCGACAATCTTGCCCTCTAGCTCGGGGTTCATGGCCTGAACAGCAGCGGAGGCACACTCACTCTTGAGCTTGCCAACATCCTTACTGCGGAATAGGAACTGACGGTTGAGGTTGCTCTTCTCGATCTGGTCCATATCGGTAACATAGATTTTGCCCTTAGGGCCAGTTCCCAAACCCATCATGGCCCAGTTCTTGAGGGTTTCACATCCAATTGCACCTGCACCAACAAGGAACTGGGTAGTGTTGGCGATCTTATCCTGGAACTCTTTACCAAAGACAGCAATCTGACCATCATACCGGGTTCCAAGTGGTTTGCAACTCTCTTCAGACCGGGTAGTAGAAGCCGGAAGCGACTCGAGCGAGTCTAGGTAGAGCCATTGCTTAACAGGGCTGAACTTTCCGGAGACAGCCTTGAGGACCTCCTGTGCTGCAACGCCGCCAAAGAAGGCGGCCAAGGGGCTGAGATCACCGCGTGCTTGGTAACTAAGCTCCTTAATGAGCTTCTCATCCAAATCTACCTTCTCTTCCTGGCTCGAGGAGAGGTCGTTAGAGATCTTGAGGACCTCCTGGGCATCACTCTCATTGTGAGGGCGAGGAAGCTGGCCATCATGGCCCTCGGCAAATTTGTGAAGCGCCTGGACACCGATGTGTAGTTGTTGCGGCCGGTCAAACTTGGCAAAGTCCGAAATCATAAGCTCAGGCTTTTTCAGCTGTTCCTCCAAGGGTTGATAGTCGACGAACTTGGGCATCTTGACCTGTGTAAAGATACCGCCAGACTGGTACGTCCCAAGACCAGAGACATCACCAATATGGAACGTGTAAGGGCCTTTAACAGTGACCTTGCGAGGGTCAGAGTTATTCAGGCCATCCATGCCCTTCACCTCGGTGAATGTCACATAGTCTCCATCTTCCAAACCGTGTCGGCTCTCATCAAGAGCAGACACTAGACCCTCCTCATCAATGCCGGCCACAATGCCGCTCACAGGCTCTTCACCAGTAGCATCACCAATAGTGAAGTTCTTTCCAAAATCGTTAAAGAGGTAACCGAAAAGACCGAAACTGTCGGCAATGGTAAGGTAGATGCCATTCTTGTGGCAGAAGTCCGCAATAGCAAGTTGATCTTTCAGAGGCGTGAGAGTAAGGACCACTGCCTGATAGCGTTTCAGCTGCTCCAGGTCATCTACGAGGTTACCGCCTTCGTGTACCGTGACGGGAACGTATGAATTGAGTTCGGCGACCTTAGGGGCCGTCACTTCGGCACGCGGCTTGCCGACATCTTGAGGTTGAAGGAAGAACTGGGAGGAAAGGTCTGAGATGGCAACGGGCGCGGGATCGTATAGAGTGAGAGATTTCACACCGGCAAGAGCAATGTTCTTGGCTATACAGCTGTTAGAGTCGATCGTACCGCATACAGCTACCGTCGTACATACCGATTTCCACACCAAGGCCCTTCAGTCCGACAACAAGGACATTCGAAGTACCCATGCGCTTCATAGCCTCATGTCCAAGCACATACCTATGGGTAGAAAAGGAAATTAGTCAGTATAAGACCTTGCGAGACGAAATATGCCGCTGGATACCGGAGGCACTCACAGCTGTCGACTGTAGAGAGACTCATCGATCTCCCCCTGCTTAATCTTCTCCACAGTTTCCTGTGGGTTATCAACCTTCATCTCGACGTCCTATATCTTGTCAGCGATGATGGACGAAAAGAAATTTTAGGAATGGATGGTTGATCATGAGGCATACCGTCATGATCTTCTTCTCCGGCCGAGTTGGGGATTTCTCGGTAGACGCTCTTCGCTTTCCCAGCTTCGCAGCGTCGCGAACGGGAATTTCGGAGGTAATTGTGGCGATCTGTGAGCCGAAAGCCTTGCCTTCAAGCAAGACTTTCCAACAGTGATTTGACTCGAATCTACAGCTCCCGGCGCGGGCTTAGGAGGGGTAGCGGTCAAAGTACCGGGGGGAGAGCGGCGGTGATTATTCTCACTCTAAAGTATTGTACAGAAGCCTCCTATGAGAGATGGAGGAAATGAAAGAAAATGTTGAGATGCGAGACTGAAAAACAAACTGACAGAACGACAGAGAAAGATGGGGAAAAAGAGACAACGTTGTTACGATGGAAACGTCTCCTCCAGCGACGTAAGAGGGACAAGCTGTCGGTGGCTGACTCAGCATTGGTACGCGGTGATTGGTCATTGCCCCGCGAGCGGAAGATGACCGCCAGATTGCCAATGAACTACGACATACACCTAGTATGAGAGCTCGATTGAGGGCGGTGACGGAAATAATAATGACAGGTACAATGGGTAAGATCTGAAGGTAACCTAGAGCTCAAATAGCCAATACTGACTTGCAACCATAGGTCCCATCCTCTAGAACAATCCCTGCCTCCCTCCATTAGCTACATACCCACGGAGATACTCTGCAACTCCGCATCACGCGACGCGCCGCAATATCGGGCTGAACGAAGGCAGCACCCTCGACAGCTATTGACTGTCGGCCACTGTACATGTGTCGGTACGAGCTTCTTGGACGCGGACTTTTATACTGGCAGCGTAAAAGGTCCAGCGCGGACAAAGACAGCGCTTTAAGGTAGGCTGGCCTGGCAATAGTGCTAGCTCCCTTATCACGCATATATCTCAACGGTTTTTGTAGAGAACTCCAAACAGAATGCTCCACGAAATCCTTCTCTCCCTCTCCGGCCAACCGTCACCACTTTTCGAAACCCATGCCGAAGAAGATGCGGTCTCTGAGGATGCGTTTCCTCTCTTGTCACCTCCGGAGAAAGCCCTCCTCGCCTCCCTTGCCCGTTTGAGCCGACTTCATGCTAAACTGCGAGCTCATACAGCTCTGATTTCTGCCTCACACCATTCTGTCATATGCCGAGCTGCTTCAACTGCAATCAATACACAACATCTTGGGGATTTCCAACGAAAGGTACTTGAAGTAGAAAAATCAATTCTGGTGGAAGATAGCGAGTATGTTGGTGGTTACGGAATCGTGCCGCTGTCAACGATGGTCGGCGAATTCTCTCCCTGGACCCGACGGCTTGAATGGCTCTGGGATATTGCCCAATTTATTCTTCCTGATCACAAGAAAGCCAGCAATCAGATCTGCACGGGCGCAGCACTGATCGATTATCTTCGGGCGGAATCGCAAACCGGATATATTGACATTGGTGAGATGGCGCTACACCTAATCAGCGCAGCTGAAACAGCTTGGATGAGGCAGCTGTCGACGTGGCTACTGTATGGGAACCTTCCTGTGCTAGGCAAGGATGATTTCTTCATTCAAGAGGATAGCATAACTGAGAGCAATCGTGCCCCTGCCGTGGCACACTTTGTTCTACGAACAAACTTGCAACCAAAATTTGTCTCCCCTGACACAGCTTTATCTATCCTGTTTATTGGGAAAACATTAAACCTTATCAGGGCAAAGCGCAGTGGCTCTACAACAGGTCCTCCAACAGGCCTTTTAACTACGCCCGTCACTCTACACGGGGAACATATCGAGCACTTTGCTACACTGAAATCACCCATATCGACCGCCAAACTATCCAATAGCATAAATTCCATTCGGCTATCATTATCGCAAAGCACACTCTCTAAACTGCTACCGCTCCCTAAGATCCTCGAGATACTGGCTGTCCTTCATGATTTCTTGTTGCTGAGACGTGGCGAGTTTGCGTCGGCGCTTGTATCACATGCCGATGCTCGTCTACTTGAAAGACATCGACGACCGGGAACTTTGGCTTCCAGAGGCAAAATTTCCGAGGGCCTCCAAGGGCTTTCCATCAAAGAGGGCGATGTTGCGAATGCTTTGTCGCAAGCGTTGGCTGAGCTGTATGCGTTGCAAAACGAGGAAGATCCTGTAGATGATGAGCTTGATCTTGCGAGAAGCCTTCTACAGCTATCAATGAATGATAAAAGAAAAGGGCACTCAGTCGCGGCGACGCCTTCAGCGAGTGGGCCTGACTACGTAGCGAACATCTCAGATATCCCTTTCGACGACCTCCTGTTCCCATCTCCAACGGCTCTCTCAGCACAAGTGCACCCACCTTTGGATCTATTTCTCTCGGCTTCAGACGTTTTAATATATTCAAAAATTCACTCCTATCTTCTGGGTATTCGACGAGCGCAACTACACTTGGGGGACCTTTGGAAACACACATTCCTGCGAAAGATTCACCCTTCCCCATTGGGTCCACCCAGGAGCAACTCCCAGTTTGGCCAGAACAAGCTCAGAGCGGGGAGGCAAAGAGACAACACCCGAACCCGTCAGATGAGACCTGTCTGGGCTACGTGCAGTGCCTCCCTCTTTGTATTATCAGAAGTAGGCAGCTTTTTTCAAGGAGAGGTTATCAATGGTTCTTGGCAGCACTTCCGTGAATGGATTGGAGGTGCTCCAACTTCGTCCACGAATTCCCGACCTGGAACTTTGTCATCGTCAAAAAGCAAACCAAATTATAACAGCATGGCCTCTGAGGAAACGTCTGAAGCTGGCTTGGACCGATCGACTCAGTTGCCAAGGACACAGCATGATCCCGAAACATTGACGGTCGCACATCGTCGATACCTCTTCACCATGGTTCAGGCACTCTTTTTGACCGAAAGACCATTCACAAAAGCCCTTCGGTTCCTACTTACCAATGTCGACCATTTTATCGCACTTGTGGTCCGTCTCGAAAGCATTCAGCGCAATATGGACTTGGAGACAGACGAAGGTGTCGTTGACTCCTTGGTCGATTACGCTGGGGAAGAGAAGGAAGTATGGCAAGCGCTCAGTGCAGCGCGAGGCGAAGTTGAGACGGGAATCAAGGTTCTTGTAGCACGGTTGAAAGACATTGACGATAGCCGGTCTGGGGAAGGACGAACCATGTTTGATATGTCGAAAAACCCACGTGAGAACTGGTCAATGTACCAGCAGAATGTCACGGGTACTGAGGCCAACATGGGTCACTATGTGCCCAGGAAAGCGGCCGGGGTGGACCGACTGCTAATGAAGTTAGACTTCGGGAACGCAAATGGAAGCATTGGGCCCGCAGCGTTTGTATCAGGTGGATATGCCAACGCGGGATACTAGGAAGTCCAATTCCCAAGAAACGAGTTATGAGTATGGTCATGTAATGTATTCTTAGCATAAAATTAGGAATCTACTATTGTCATGGGGTAATATGACTGCCTAACCCCTCCACCGTCCCCCGGGAGGGACTCCTAACTTATGGAGAAGGGACCGGGGAAATTACTGCCTAAGCGGTCCCTAACCTTTATTAAGTTAGAGGGCTCGGAGGCTAGGACAACATCGGCGTCACTGTTCGTACTAGACTGCCACATACCATTGCATATGGTAGGTGGCCATGACTTCCCTGTGAGAACGAACGTCTCCTAATGAGAGTTATAATCATTGAAAGAGACAATGAGAGAGAGAGGTGAGAGCGCGACTCTCCGTGTTGACACCTTTTAGGTCTTGTGGTCATGCTTTGCCTCAGGTTCTGTTTGTTGAACTTAACCTTCATTGAAGGGCTCCGACTAGACGGGATTTGGTTAGCCCCTGCAGGCTTGACACCTGCCGGATCCGATCAGAAGCTTCATATTTATTTTACTTTCTCCGTCTCTGCAAGCCATTGAGGCTCAACTTGGGAATGAGAACCAAATGTCTTACTGCTATACCCTTCCAAAGCCAATTGACTTTCTCTGATCAAAACTAACTAGGCTTGTCCATGTGGCTGGATAATGGTGTGATTATACAAAGTACAACACAATCCCCTCTGAAACCACCTGGGGTGAAGTCTGACCAGCAAAGAAGCCTATAAGAAGCAGCACTTTGGCGCCAAACAAACTGAAAGATCCCCTAGACTTTGAAAGAAGCATTGTGAAACCAGGAGTGTTACCGCATAGGCCCATTACAAGCAACCCTATCGGCCTGGGGCAGTGTCGGCGGCCAAAAAAGCGACCACTGTCAAATGATCAATACCTAATCTCTTGCGGATACCTCCTCAATGCATACCGTCCTACATGCAGATTATTATACGGTGTTATGTGAGCACTAGCGAAAAAATCTGAAGGCACACATGATTCAGGGTTCTTTCACGGAATACCCAAATAGGTAACCGAGATGATTGGGCCCTAGCTCCAGCCACAGGGGGAGCTTAATTTATCGGGATCTCAACAGTCAGTCTATTTTAATTTGATCCTTATTCTCCGACCGACTAGGGGATGATCTACCCTTTCGTTGTATATGAATTTTTATGCTTGGCCCCTGTGTCCCGCTTGACCATGAACGGCTTGCCGATGAGACCCCTAAATTGGTGTAAGGGGGATTTTGCCCCGGCCAGGAGGGTGGATCTGGCCTAAGAGGCAGGTTACTCGAAGAATCTTGGGTTCCTGTGGATGGAATGCTCCGATCTAAAAGATTGTCTACGTACCTATGCTATCAACTCAGGCATGGTTGTCTCGGATTATCAATTTTTGGAAGCTTCATGCACTAAGCAGCAAAAGTACTGTCGCCGATCCTTAGTGGGCTAGCAAAAGGGAGTGTTACTAGAATATTATTGGGAGAAGGGGGCAAAAAAGAGAAAAAAGAAAAAAGAAAATAATACCAAGAAGGTATGGGTTACCAAATCAACCGGGAGTTGGTTTCCAGGCCACCGACGTTTGGAACTTTTGATATGGTCTTGTGGAGCAATGTTGCTATAAACATGCAAAGTGTGGGGAAGAAACAACATGGGCAAGAAAAACTCTGGACGGATGAATGACCCAAAGACTGGGACTGATACTGCAAGGATCGTCCGATACTGGCTGTCTAGAACCATGAAAGAAGCAATGGATACCCTAATCAGGGTTATCTTGCTGCGGGAAGGCACTTGGGTCCGTAACTCACTGTGAGGGCGGATTACACCACCACTTGCGATGCCGAGGCTGCTATTGGAGGATTGCCTTCCGCAAAAGATGGGAAAGCCGGGGTAACCGTCACTTCCCCGGTACTGGCTGGGAAAGACACCCATCGTGAGCTCATCGCAATACAACCCAAGCCAAAAAAAAA
>NW_015378298.1:0-48388 GCF_001204775.2 Aspergillus nomiae NRRL 13137
ACAGAAGGCCGATAATGGCGCACCAAGGCTGAAACCAGCCCTTGTACGGAAGCTTGGAACGGTCGAAGCCTGAACTTTGCATGCTCGATAGAACCAAATATATGTGACACACATGACAATATAATCGATAATGGCTGCTGCCGTCAACAGATTCATGAGCCAGGTCAAGACCTGCGACGAGCTGCTAGATAATGTTAAGAAGGAAAGAAAGGGGAACGCCATGACTACAGCGACGCAGCGGATTGGCACCCCTCCCTTGGTACATTTGCTCAAGAATTTTGGCGCCTTACCATCAACACTGAGGCCATATAGACTCCTCGTGGCGCAGTAAGTGTACGTGTTGCCGGCGGAAAAGATAGTCGTAACTAGGAGGGCACTGACAATATGTGGCAATACACCGACACCTAGGTTACCCATTGCGATTACGTACGGCGACGCAGCAGCAGTTCCTGCACCCTCAGACTCACCGGAGTACACTGCGACCAAAGTGGGATCATTATAGGCGACTAGGATACCGCAGCAAAGAGCGCTTCCCACGAAGAAGACTCCGAAACGCCAGTAAGCAGTCTTGAACGCATTTTTGATGTAGATACGAGGATGCTTTGCTTCGGCAGCTACCATTGAGATGTACTCCGGGCCGACACAAGTGTACGAGGCCGCCCATAGTGCGGCTAAGAACCCTTCGAATCGCCCAAGGTCGTTCGTGTGGAGATATTCTGCGAACGGGCCAGGATGGCGCCAATGACGGAACCCAAAGACATCGTGCTGTGGGTTACCCCCTACCATTGTGACAAAAGTAAAGGCGAACAGGATGAATATCAGGATGACTTTCCCACCGGAAAGCCAGAACTCGGCTTCGCCATAGCCTTTGACAGCCAGGGCATTCAGACAACTATACACAAGTCTTAGCACGTAGTCGCAGGGGCCGGGTGAACCAGACCGCTTGGGTAAGGGATGATCGCATGGATATGGCTCGGATGCACCAGGGAACCTCACGCGTATATTACAATACAAGCAACGCAGACAGCCGCAGGGGGGATATCGTTACGCCAAAAGGACAGCACCATATTGATCGCTGTAATTTCGAAGGGGATCATGATGGCTTCATAGAGGAAAAAGTTCCAGCCGACCATGAAGCTAGGGCATCGTCGACCCATTTGCCGGCCATGTAGATGAAGCCACCACTCACGGGCATGTATGTCGACATTTCCGCCATAGAGTTGTTGACCATAGCTAGCATGGCATTATAGATCAGAAATGCTAGCAGCAGCCCACCGGGACCTGATTTACGGAGTGCGTCTCCGATGGTCACGAATATGGCAGTTCCAATGGATCCACCAATGGCGACAAGCTGGATTTGACGATTGCCGAGTCTACGTTGCAGTCCAGCGTGGACCTCATTGCCCAAAATAGTACCGTGATGAATATCCGTGGCATGTTCGGAAGATAGGTCTGAGTGCTGGTATGGCGCTTTCTCGGATTTCTCGGGCATCGGTCCTGGGTCGCCAGAATGCAGGTGATGGATGGTGTCCTCTAGGGGTGACATCGCTGGGGCTGGATGGTGCAAAGGGGCGAACAATCTTTCGGTGTATAGGATGAGCTGCAGCTGCAGAACATGTACGGAATCCGGGGTAGTGTTTTAATATACACGTTGTGCAGAATGCATTAGAAGGGTTCTACCAAGATCGATGGCCTATCCAAGCCAGGGGCCAAGTCCTACGAGTGCCTAGAGTAAAATACAAACGGCATGCAGCATAAACAATGGCATTGAGGTTATCATCAAAGCGAACATCTCTCCCTCATGCGGCCTTTAGGGCACATCTGATAACTGGAATGTATGACCGTTCTGGGTAAAGGAACCTTTCTGCCCGTTAGTGCCAAGCCAGAATCGACCCAATGGGGGTCTCTCCGAATGATAAACACGGCATCAGGAACGGTAAATGCCGTGTGGCGTCCCCCAGGCCTGGGTCTGGGCGCCAGGTATCTTGTAGCTTCCTTTTTATGACCACCTACAGACTTATCTCGGCTCTCTGAACCGTCGGCCGGCGCACGGCTGGTATACTCCGTCCCGATCCTGTGACCGGTACGAACCACAGGTCTGGGCCATCCCCACGGGGCAGCCTTCATAGAGGCTGGTTCAGGTGATAAGGGAAATAAAAGCATGGCTGAATTATAAAAAGCAAGCCATATTTGCACACTTGATGGATCATTCCGGAGCAAATACCACCATCTAGTCCTCGCTTTATTAAGCCCGATCTATCTAATTCCAACTTCGAACCTCAGCAGAGCACCCCAAAAGAAAATGTCCTCTATCTGGAAGAACTACTTCGGCCAAGATGAGGTCGCCTCCTCAGGTGCCACCCCACCGAATGACGAGTCTTTGCCTGCCAACTGGTACACCTCTCCCGAGATGTGGGAGCTAGAGCGCCGTGCGATCTTTTCCCGCAAGTGGATGTTGATCACCCACAAGATGCGCCTCCCCAGCACCGGTGACTACTTGGTCTATAACATTGCGGGGTACCCTTTTATTCTAGTCCGCGACAAAGATGGCGGTTTTAATGCTTTCCACAACGTCTGCCGACACCGTGCTTTCCCCGTGGTGACTGAGCAGGAGGGCAAGGCCAGAATCTTCGCCTGCAAGTACCACGGCTGGTCGTATGGCCTCAATGGCAAACTTGCGAAGGCTCCTGGCTATCAGGATCTCGATGGATTTGACAAGAACAAGAATGGCCTGTTCCAGATCCATGTCCACGTTGATAATAATGGATTCATATGGGTCAACCTGGACGCCCAGGAAAAGCCCGAGATTGCGTGGGAAAGTGATTTCAGTAAGGTTGATTTGCAGGAGCGCTTCAGTGGCATCAACTGGGACGATTACAACTTCGACCACACCTGGGACTTGGAGGGAGAGTACAACTGGAAGATCCTTGCCGGCGACTATACCGAACGCTACCACCCAGATACTTCCCACAATGTCGATACCTCCACCCCAGACCAAATTACCCGTGACTTGAGGATTGCCAGCACTTATTACTTTCCCAACGCTTCTATGACTGTTTCGTAAGTGCTTACGGGTTTCTCTTCTCAATGATCAACCACACTAACCGTTAGATAGCCCCCACCTTTTCGTCATGCAGAGATTTGTGCCGACTTCCGCCACCAAAAGCACGATGCGGTATGAGGTTTACCGCAACAAGAACTCTAGCGACGAAGATTTCGAGTTGATCAGTCAAACATACAAGCGGATCATGTCTGAGGACAAGGACCTGTGCATAAACACCCAAAAGAACCTAGGTACTCATATGGATAAGGAATCCCTCCACCTCCAGACAGTTGTGCGCGAGCTTGTTATGGAGCACTACAAGAAGGAGCAGGAAGCAGGTCGTGAGATCTGGCCAACTCGCCAAACACTTCCGACCACCGCCACCACCAGTGAGGAGGACATGACCTTCTGCAACAAGCTAGATGCTCAGGCTAAGGGGTCAACAGCGGCCGGCGGTTGCTGTGGTGGTTCAGGCTGCCAACCTAATGCAACACTTGTCTTTTAAATTGCATGTCAAGTTGTTCAGCGTCTCCCCTTTTTATTCATATTTTTTTTTTCTTTTCTTGCATTCGGTTGCAATGGGAATAGCGGATCACCATGTTGCAGGAGTATTCTTTTCCTCTTGACGTCATTGCTTACAAGAATATCACGGTCTGAAGGGCGTTCGTTTTACTGCATTGAAGACTATAACGCATAGTATCTAGACATTTATTGAATTATGACTTTTGGAGTTATCATTCATGAGTATCGGTGTTATACACTGTTCCAACTGTAAAGTTCTGAGCCAGATAAGGCAATGTAGGCGGTTGACCAAAGACGGCCCAAGTTGGACAATCTGGATTGTGACTGTGCATTTTCCGGGGGATCTCCGCTGTCCCTCATTATCAGAATGCAATAGATAGGTAATTTTTTGATTAGATAGGCATTGCCATGATAACGATGCTGAACCTAATGGTGGGGTTCTCAAAGGTCGACACCTCGTTGGCTTGCATCATGTGTGATCAATGCCTGTGGATGAACGATCTATTTTTTTTTCTCCTTATTCACTTTCCGCAAAATATTCCACTACTAGGTAATCTCCAATTCTCGAGCCCCCATTAGGAATTTTATGGGAATGTTTGCTCTGCCTGTTCTCCATGTGGTGGCGGGCAGTCACCAAAACAAAAATCAACAAAAATAAAAGCAAGAGCAATCTAACAATAGTGCATGTGGGGGGAAGCGGCTAGTATTCCTCGCAGGGAACTTTTAACCGTTTCAAGGCAAAGTTCTGGGAATCTAGATCCTGCAATTCTCAGACTGGATCCACGGATTGGCGTCGTTTTAGGGCCAACCCAGGGCGGGGTCACGAGGCTGTCATTTGCCCTTTCTATCCACAGCTGCAGCTTCACTCCAGTACGAGTCTTCGGCATCTTATCGGGAATTCTCCTTCCTGCTGTTGCATTTGGTTGATCATTGCTATTGTTATTATGATTATTATTTTATGTTAATATTTTTTTCTCCTTTCCCCTCCCTCCCTCCTTCCCTGCTACATGCTTAATTCACCATGGCTGGCCATGGTGGGGGGTATTTATCATCGCCCCTTACATCACCGGAGAGCTATATCCTTTGATTAACTTTCTCTATTCTTATGGTCATTGTACCTCACTTCTTCCAACCATGTCTCTTGCCTTTTGTCTGCAGCGAGTATGATGCCACGGGAGAGCAATCGGGGGAGGTTGCGTTCACATGAGGCCTGCCTGAATTGCAGGTAAGTCGCTTCCCTATCCCCGCCCGTTCGTCGATGTGTTGCCTTGTAGACGCCAACGACATATGTCTACAGGAGGAAGAAAACTCGTTGTCCCGCAGAAAGACCAGCTTGTTCAAACTGCGTCCGCTTAAATCAGCCGTGTCTCTATACATCGGCCCGGAGGGCATCGCGGGGTGGACAATCTGTATGTAACACATAACTCCCATCATCTACTGATTGGACATGGATTCACATATATCATAGGAAGACCGGCTGGCGTCCTTGGAAGAGAAGGTAAATCTCATCCTAGGTGGCTCCAGGTAGAGAGTATACTATATCCCGCTGCGTCCGAATGTTCTTCTGACCTTTCTTTCTAGACCGGTCAAGGCGGCCCGTCAAGACCAAAAACGCGAGGAGCTCGAAGATATACCAGAGGCACCCTACTCAAAGAACAGCAACCCATCCTCTGGCGAACCAGCTTTTGAGCGCTTCTCTCCCGGGTCGGGTTCTTTTCCTTTTGGATTCGGCAATAATGAGGACTCAAATCCCCATCCCTCTTCCGCTGCAGTCAGCAAATCCCTGGAGCTGTATTTTCACTACTGTCATCGGCAGCCGATCTGGTGCTTCGATTATGAAGACCTCGAAGACAAGGGTAGTCTTTCGGACGAGCTTATCTATAGCGTCCTAGCGCTGACTGCGCGCTTTTCGCGTGAGCCGTCGCAGTCGCAGCGTTATGGAAATACCGCGCGAACATTGATCATGCTCCGCGTGGCAAATGGCTCAGTGGACCTCGAAACCATCGAAAGTCTATGCCTGCTTTCATATTCTTCATTCATAGGTCCGTTTGATCGTCCCGAGGGGACTGTGCTGAACGATGCGCATACTAACAGAATGTAGACGGGGACGTGCACCTCGGTCGGTTCCATCTTGGCCTCGCTTTTCAGCTTTGCCGGTCCGCGATGATGGACATAGACTCCGGATATCCTCCTGAGAGTCCTTTGACTGAACGAAAGAAACGCTTGTTCTGGAGTCTCCAATCACTGGAACAGACATACGGCCAACAAAATGGGTTTCTCAGCCTCCCAGCCGAGAACCTGCGTCCATTTTGTGCTCCCCACGGCGGAGACCGGGGATATTCCAAGGATTTCGAATCAAAGCCGCCCAAGTTGCCGCGGGATGATATTGGTTGTTCCACGCCCGAGGACATAGGCATTTGGAGCCTGGCGGTTCATTTCGGATGGGTTTGGAGCAGGGTTCGCGCCTATGTGTCCGACTGCGCACAAAATCGACTCAAGGAGCCCTGGCGCCATGATTCAATGTATACGATGATACTCTCGGACCTGACGGAGGTGGAGAACAAGCTGTCTCAGTGCCACCGATACGACTCGGTCAAATTCTATGAGCGGAAGGCAGAGGAGCTGCGCATGAACCGGGGGTACTGGACACCCTGGTTGAAAGCGCAGTTTACGTATCATTGCATTTTGACCGTGCTGAACCACCCTTTCCTCTACATCGTAGCATCACAGTCGAACCCGAACCTCTCCATCCCCAACGCCTTTTGGAGACGCTCTTCAGAGCTGGTTGTGTTGCATGCGACCTGGCTTGTCCGTATGATCGATATGGTCTCCGAAAGGAAAATGCGCCTAGTTGATCCCTTTTTCGGGCACGCCGCCGCGATTGCAGCGACAGTACATCTTTATTATTGTTGCGCAGCGGATCCACGACTCAAACAGAAATCCATAATCGACTTCGATAAATGTCGGACCTTTCTGAAAAGTTTTGTTCCTTTCTCTGCAGCCTGCAAAGCCTTAGTGGGTACCCTGCGTCGAGCGCTCCACATCCAATGCTAACTACCTTTCAGGACCAAACTCTGGACAAGATGACGCGAATTGCATGCGGCTCAGAAAACGTGAACTACGAGTGGATGCCGTCCAAGATCCACCTGAGTATCCCGTTGATGTGGGACCTTCTCCAAATCAACTGTGTGCCGGAGCCACAGGAGATGTCTGGTGGCTTATTACATCCCACGTTGATCCCCGCCATCTCGCGAGACGACGCGGGGGAAAGCTCCTGTACGCTGGAGGTCATCGTGGCCATGTCCCCTGAAGTCCATGTCAATACGGCGGATGGCGGACAGGCCGCCCATATGCAACCGAGCCTGGCCAACATGTCCTCTATGCAATCGACTCCAGACAGTCTTGCGTTCGCCGACAAGTTGGTCGCACCGGCTGACAGTCTCATGATGAATACGCCGTGGCTCTGGACGGGCCAGTTTCCGGACATGGACAATATGGACTATCAGGAACCCGAGTCCGGCATGGGGAATATTGATGGGTTTTCCGCCTGGTGGGACATTGGGAATCTCTAAGGCCTTGTATGCGATGGTTCGGCGGTCTGCTCTGCTTTCTGCTGGTATCTTGATGAACTTGAACCGGATTCGGGTCTATGACATGGAATGGGAATTGCATGTACTTTTATAGCGTTATTAGCATCTACGACTTAGAGGGCGCGGAGTTTATCTGGTTTGATCTACGAATACACACGGCACAATATGAAGTTTGTTCGCTCAGCAAGCTCAGGCGGTCTGCCTCATAGTTAAAAAGCTGCTCATCAAATACTAGAATACTAGGGACAGACCAGCGGATCAAGGGCCACTGCCCAAGATGAGCGGAGCGGTTTATGCTAGGGTTCAGGGATCCTAGCAGTTTGATGTAGAATACAGAATAAGTGTATATTATAGATATAAGTTATTAATTATAGAACTCGGTAATCGGTATATGTATATGCGGAGTATAAATTGCAGGAGAACTACCAAAGACTATCTTTGATTTTCTATTCTCCCCGCGAAGGAGACATATAGTTTCCTGACAACCAATGCCCCATTTAAGTATATCCTCAATGTATACGGTAAGTAAAGTGAATTATCATCGACCAGAACCCAGCAACTTTACCGGGGGCCAGTGTGCCGCCTCACGCTGCTCGGTCATGTGCTCTTATGCAGCAGGCAAGCAGCAAGCACTCACACCGGGAAGGAGAATACCTTCAGCAGTGACCACAGCTTAATAAGTACCCTTATTACCCCTAATCGGAGCTTCAGGTCTATATCAAAGAAATTCAAAGAATCAAAGAGATAAGATGCTTTCTCCTCCACGCTAATAAAGCCAGACATATTCAGATGCCTCCTTCTCATGTTTCATCCCCAGTATTATATTCTCACGCCGAGGCAGCATAATTCACTTACAAGGGTACCCTCGCAGAACGATCCGATAAATGGGAGCCAATGCTCAAAAAATCGATAACGGATGAGGTCGGTATACTTGGTAGGAGAGTCAAACGCCTCGGCCACTGTCAACAGAGGAGCGACCCACTGGCGAGTAGGGGCCGACTACGGGAGTTCCCAGTGCTAGTCACAATGGAAAACTAGTGATATATATTCATGTATCTAATCAGTGTCCTGTGATCTGGGAAGGTGATGCGAATAATCTAGTAAAGGAGATCAAAAACTGGTTGATATCTTACATCTGTCCAGTGAATTATGTACCTTAAGAAATCCTCTGCATAACATACTTTGTACTAATGATGACTCATTGCCAGGCGTTAGTTATGATTGGCCCCAGCCTCATACCATGCTATACCAGAAGACGTTAGCCCGGTCACCCACATTCCAAACCCTTTTCTCAAGCCAGATTCCGCTTGAACAACTGTTCCTTGTGATTATCATGCACAAGAGCTAGTTCGACAAGACAGCCTCTGGAGAGACTGCTCCTAAGGACCCCACAGTGTGAACCACCTTCTAAACCAATTCAGAACATACCTCTCTCCACAGCTGCATTGTTGGTTTCCATCGCCTATCGCTTGTATCACTTGTCATGCATGCTGTGAGAGACATTATTAGTATTTTCTCTATGATCTTTAATCGATACATCGCAAGTATTGGCTGTTAGAATCCATTCGATGCCTGTAACCGAAGCAATGGATGGTTACACTCGAATCTGGTGCTTTGTCAGTGGGAGCAAAGGGGGAAACAAAAAATAAAGATAAAAAATAAAGATAAAAGCAAGGAGGGCAGGGTCTTGCTGCAAAATTCACATTAGCTGTCCCCCACCATATTTACGAGTAGACTGAGAAAGCAAGGGATACTCTGGGCAATGTGACGTGAAGATTGTGGGACATTGAATTGGAGACGAGCGTCGGTCATTGGAGTTCTCAACCAGATCGATAAAATTGTTTTAAGACCCGAGTGTCCATTCCTTTGACTGTTAATTATTTCATAACCTTTGCCACATCAATCATGAGCTCTTCTCAACCAATTATCCTGTATGATATCGCATCCGGTCCGCCAGTGAGGTGTTTCGCTTCCAATCCGTGGAAAGCACGGTAGGTTTTTCAGCCTGTTCCTTGACACCAAATCTGTTATTCAAGAAAGAGACTAATCCATGTCATCGCTAAGATACTCGCTGAACTTTAAACGCGTATCATACCGGACTGAATGGGTGGATCTTCCTGAGGTAGCATCAACGCGCAAAGCGCTCGGCGTACCGCCCAGCCGCACATTCAGCAATGGCAGTCCGTTCTACACTCTGCCTATAATCGAAGATCCTTCCACCGGGGAAAGGGTGGGAGACTCGTTCGACATCGCGCTCTACCTGGAGAAAGCATACCCCGATGCACCGCAGCTATTTCCCCGCTCGAGCTTGGGTCTACATGCCTCGTTCAACGCTCACGTGGATGCGCTTTTCTCGCGCTTTGCGATTCTCTTCTTCCACGGCATGCCTTTGAATCCGGAGACGGCTGAGGTATCCCATGCCACCTTTGCGGCCAGAGCGGGGTAGAAAGCTGGGACGATCTGACGGTCACGGGGGAGGCCAGACGGATTATCCTAGAAGGATTCAAGTCAGCGCTTGCCGAGTTGGCCAAGATCTACAATTATACGGAGGGTCCGTTTCTGGAGGGCAATACGGTATCGTATGCAGATTTCATTGTCGGTGGTTGGCTGCAGTTTGCCAAAGCATCGCTTCCTGAATGGGAAGACCTGCGGAAATGGCACGAGGCACGGTGGGGAAGGCTTCATCTCGCATTGGAGAAGTACGCACAGGTTGTATAGATGACTACCTGGGGTTGCGAGGTTGCTGTGCGACTCGTCGGATATACTCGGCGGCGCGAAAGTGGTTTTGCTTCATGAGAAAGTCCTCTAAATACCCGCAGAGCACCGAGATGGCGGTATTGATCCTTCCCCAGACTATTGACCACTGATCAAATTGGATTAATAATTTCATTCTACGGCTTCTATTGCTCTTGTAGGCCGACTGCGGTAACGATAGCACGGTTTTACTCCAGTAGATTCCACAATCAGACAACGTGCCTGTTCAGGAAGGCTAATTGGCACGCTAGACTGCATGTAGAATAGCTCTTGCCGCAAAAGGAAGGCTAAATACAATGGAACTGGAAACGGCAGACGTCTTCCCAAAGGGGTTTAGTTTATTTTACGAGTTGCCATTTGGTTTCAATCAAATTACCCTGTCTGTCAACTGTCACATTGTCATGTGACATTTGTTACTACGTTTTTGCATAAAACATTGAGTACGATCTGACCTTGAGAAGCTGTACCAGACAGCTGCTTTGACTGCCATAGAAAGGCAGAATAGTCCTGGAAAATATGGGAATTGTGAATCCAGGTGTATCAATTAACTCCAATGTGATGGTATACCTCATTCATGGAAATATATATTTCAGCAATCTTGCGAGTTCTGCCAGGTATACCATATACTCCACGCTTAAAGTGAAGCACCCATAATTTTCAGATCTGACCACCTTTACATGTTAAGAATAAAGAGAACGAGTCACAGATTGCCGCTATACTATGAATACGATACCGAGGTCATATTCTTGGAGCAAGATGAAGAGACGGCGTATATCTCTTCCGATTCCGGCGGGGAATAGCCACCACACCTAAATAAGCCTAGTGCAGATGCTAGCCGTGGTGTCAACACATCCGTTTCCGATATCTATTTTTGGACTTGTGAATGTCGCTTAAAAGACCCCCGGGTTGCACTTCCGGCAGACGTATTGGGTATTCAGGAGGTATGGTGTTTCTCCGACGTTACCGTTGTTGGAAACTTTGAAACTGGCATCGTTTCAGCTATACGGAGTACGATGATTCGAATAACTCGAAGGAGCTACTACTTCGATAATCTCAGCTTCACAGTGAGATGTGTTGTCTGTGAAAGGTATGGTGGCTTGCTCATTGGACTTTCCTCTGCCAAATTCCACGAATAGCGGCCAATCACTTGGCCGATATGGCACGGACAGATTTACCAGCCAAAGCATGTGTCATTCCAATACACCGGTTATCCCTTTATGATGAGACAAAGTGAGCGGAACTCCACCCCGAGGACTGTGGGGAGAACAGTTCTCGTTCTTTCAGTTTACTCCAGTCAATACCGGGTCAATGCTTAGCATAATTCTACTACGTATTCCCATGCCGGATGTTGACGGAAAGGCAGCGTTCAATGAGCGGCGCTCCTTGAACGCCCCCTTTTAAACATAATTAGGGTTGGCGCCTCCTGGTGATCTAGAATCTCCCCAAACGGGGAATTAGTGGGCCGTTCATGGTAAATTCTAGAACAAAGACCAAGCCACACACCGACGTTTCCCCAGGAGCAGCTTATGATTTAGTTTTCTCGTCTAGGTTGTGTGTTTACCCCTATTCCAGTTCGTCTCACAGACTGGGAAAGAGACTTATGTGCATCATGCGCGGTGTTTAGACAAAGAACAGAAGAACAAAGCCAGGGACACGACTTCGATTGCTGAGGCATCAACACAAGGAGGAAGACCTTGATCAACTCCGAAATAGACGAAGGACCTACTTCTTGGCATCGTGCTAGCAAGAGATGATTGCTGAATATGTCGGCGACATCGAAGAACTTCCACCTGACTCGCGCATATGGTCGGGACGGCGATACCGCAAGTATCTCTACCATGCAGCCCGAGCAGCAATATGGACCTCGAACGTCTATTATCCTGTCCGCTTACTTATGATTCTGCTGGAGGCTCAGCAATCCTGGCAGATGTGGTTAATGTTGGCTGTCGAAGTTATATTTGGTCGTAAGTTCAAGCTATGCCTTACTTTACGTCGGATTATGGAGCCCTATAACGCTAACCGACGACCAGGCTTGTCTTATCAAGATCAGCGCCTCACCGTTACAGCCGGTGGGGATCCTGAACGCGGGCCGCGAAAAAGGCTACGGCTCCGGGGCAACCAAAACTTGCCACGAGTCGATGTCTTGATCCCCTGCTGCGGTGAGCCAGTTAGTGTGATCTTGGACACCGTTCGCGCTGCCTGCACTATGGACTATCCAGAGTCTCAGTTGAGAGTACTTCTACTTGACGATGGCGCCTCAACCCAGCTGCGTGATGCTATCTCAGAGTTGCACTCGAAATGGCCTTTTCTCTTCTACCACACACGCGGACGGCAGTCAGGCCGGGTATTTGCCAAAGCCGGAAACCTGAACTATGCACTATTCACTGTTCAGAAGGATGCTCCGCCGGAGTTTTGTGCTATTTTGGACGCGGATTCCATCCCAAAGCCGGAGTTCCTCAGAGCAACACTGCCTCACTTGCTTCTCAACCCTGAGACAGCGTTGGTCACTACACGGCAATATTTTGACAACCTTCCTGCTGGGGACCCCCTCTCGCAATCTCGCCTTCATTTTTACACCTGTCAGAACGCCGAACTAGACCGCTGTGGGCGTGCTATTGATGCAGGATCAGGGGCGGTGTTCCGGCGAAACGCAATCGTTGATGTTGGTGGGTATCCTACCTTTTCCTTTTCGGAAGATTGGCAGCTTTCCCTGATATTACGGGGCATGGGATATCGCACGGTCCAAGTACAAGAGCCGCTACAATTCGGGCTTGTTCCCACATCCCTCGAAGGGCACATTGCCCAGAGAAATAGATGGCATATTGGGCATTCCCAGCAACTGTTTGCATTACGGCCACCGACTAACAGCTCCATGCCACGGCACCTTCAGTGGAGCATTGCATGCGGTGGTTTGGCCATCACTCTGGGATTGGTAAGCCACGTCATTGGATTTGGTGCTGTTCCCTGGCTTTTAATGGCCCAGTCACTCATCCCCTCTTCTTCGTCCTTCCTGATCAGAGCTCAGGTGATCCTGGGCTTGCTTCATGTCACTACAATGTGGGCGTACGGGTGGCTCCAGACTGTCCATGCGGGAATCCGAGGTTCCCCGTTTTCGCAGCTGGAGAATAGTTGGTTAGCTGGCGGTAAGAAGTCCCACTTTACCTACTCTTTGTCTGTGATTGATATAGTATGGAAACCTCGCGACTGACCCAACTGATTCTCTCGCTTTGCAGCACACTTCTCTGCCGTCATACGATTTCATTTTATTTCAAGCGCCCCCAAAGGATCATTTGTCACTGGAAGCAAGGAAAATTCCTGGAATCGCATCACGAAGTCTTCGTTTTTCAAAATGCTCTACCAAGACCTGTGGCAAAACGGCATTTTGCAAAGCATCTGCCTACTTCTCGCTACAATTTCCGCCATGTTGTTGTCTACATGGACAACACTGACCACCACCGACAGCGAACTACTGACTACACGGTTACTTACTACCGTTGCCTGGCCGCCGCTGCTGCACATTTTCTATCTGACCATTACTAACCATTGGGTGCCGGTTGCGTACCTTTTAAGCCCTCCCGTTTATCCGGCGCGGACATCTTAGATGGCCGTACTGGCGAACAAAGAATGATTCCAAATGTAGACTTTATGTTGTCCAATAACGCCCACCGTGGCGCTTATTCTCATTTTGCCTGACCCTCTCGGTCTCCGTGGCTTTTCAGCCCTTGCACTATTGCTGTAGTAGGGTTGGGGAGAACTACTCTCACTGCTGGCCATGTTGTGATGACACCCTAGGTTGCTCATTTCACTAATACCACTATGTGGTGCTAATCCCAAGAAACATGATAAGCGTAGTGAATGTCTAATATGTCTTTGGGCTGAATCTTGTCTGTTATCTCTAGCCTCTATTTGTTTTCTGACCTCGCTGTCCTGATTTTCATGCTCTCTAACTCTCAGCTACCTGACAGAGTATAGACCAATGTGTTTTCTTACATACTGAATTCATGTAGTACCTGTCCATCTATGTGCTTATTTTTAATTCTCATCTTTGACACTAATTCATGAACTCCATGTTCATACCGAGAGCATACAGGACTGGTCATGTGACCTTGCCTCGGCTTTGGCATCGGGATTGAACTTTTCTCCCGACTCTTCTCAATGACTGTCTTCAAATCCGAAACTCATCCCCCTTCCTCTAACCGTCTCATTGATCGGGGTCTTGGCAGTCAAGAGTAGTGTATCACTGGCGACAGAGACTAACAGAGGGAAGTATGCGCTCGAGTCTTTCGTGCACATTTTGCCGGTAAGTGTACATCAACATCACCCTCGGTAAACTCAAGACCAACCCGGGGCTCATCCATATATCCGACGGCGCAGAAAATCCAAAATCAAATGTGTCAATACTGGTAGTCCGCCATGTCAAAAGTGTCAGAAATCGGAGATTCCCGGTTGCGTTCTTACCAGACCGAGACAGGTAGCCTCCAAGGGTTCCCGGAGGCGAGGCCAGGTACGCCGTAGGAATGAGGATGCAAAGGATGACCATGAGGAACAAACAAGGCTACAGCCAGCCTCGTCAGATCAAGGACATAATAGGTCGCATTTAACACCGGAATCTTCCAGTGGGGAGGTGGACATCTCACAGATCGATGAACATCTTGGGAGTCTTCCGACCAGTGTGATCCTCAAGTCTTTGAACGTTTTTACGAACAAGTTCCCCGAGCTGGGAATTCTTCATCTCCCAACACTCATGCAGGCATTTCAGTCGGAGTGCTCGCAGGCGACGAAGGTTCTGCTTGGCGTTACCCTTCTTGTAACGAGAACACAACTATCGCTGCTTAACCCAGCTTGGACAATGAGTTTGCTACCCAGTAAACATTATGAATACTACATCCGGCAGAGTCTCTCTGAACTCATTCTCCAGCCACCTGACATACAGGTTGTTCAGGCCCTCCTGATGATGGCACTCTACGAGTGGGGATGCCGAGACTTCGATAAGGCTTGGGTCTACTGCGGTACGTCCTGACCAAAGCGCCCGCATGGAAGAATTACAAGGCTGAGCGGATATGCTAGGTATCGCGATCCGAATTATGCAATCCATCCAAAGTCGACGCACTGCCCCGTACCCTCTCGATCCTGACATCAGTCCGGGTGCAGCCAAAGATACAGTTGCTCCGGGGATCGAGAACAGAACGATTTGGGCCTGCTTTATCATGGATCGCATGATCAGCTCGGGTACTTACAACCCACCCATGCTTCCCATGTCCGAGATGGAGAAGCTGAAAGTCGCACGGCCTTTGAGCACCGTGGAATTTGCCTTTGGAACCAACGTAAGCCTTTATCCCGGGCACACGGGGCATAACCTCACCTGGTCTGAACGTCTGCCGTCGGGCCTTTTGGATATAACCCAATGCTACGAGATTTTAGTCTCTGGCTTTGATATCTGGGCACAGGTAATGACTTTTATCTTTAACGACGGACGTCGAGCACCGGGGATGTGTGCCCCCGAGAATTGCCCTTGGGTCCCAGGGTCTCCGTGGTCTAGAACTAAGGCCCAACTGGAAAGGTGGAGGGCTGGCCAACATGATCGCCTTCACTATCCCAGCAACAGTGTGGCGATCCATATGACATTGGGATATGGCGAGTCATTCACGTATATCAATCTTCTCTATTATCTAAGGTTGGTCATTTTATTTTCTCGATTCGACACGGAAAGGCTAATGCGTATTTGCATATAGCACTCTTATGCTCCACCGTGAATATTTTCCATTTATACCCACTGCAGAGTCGGGCCCAAGAGGACCGGTGGACCAGCCTCTGCTCGAAGCGGAAGCGCCCGTCGGCTGGTGGGAATCGAGCGCACTAGAGCTGTTCTCGGCGGCGGAACACATTGCCAGGCTTTTACACGAAGCATCAGAATGTGGAGCCCATCTGATGACGCCGTTTGTGGGTTTCTGTGCTTTCTCCGCGTCGTATATGAACCTCTACATCTACCGATTTCCCCGCATGAACCTTGGTCGAAGTCCCCAGGCTGAACAGCTGATGAATTTCTGTCTGTCTTACTTGGAAGAGTTTCGGCACGTGTGGAAGCTGGGAGAGGCTTGGGTGCGTCTTTGCTATCGAACTTCTATATTTTGCATGGCTAAATTCTAACATTTCATTAGGTGTCTACTCTCAAACATGCCTCACTCTTATACGAACGCGCTTCTGCTGACAGGGGAAGATATTTAGGAAAGTCTCGACAGGACTTCGATCATCTTCACCAGTCCATCCACGAATTTCGAGTCGTTGACCGATCTAATCAACATATACAAGAAATTGAAGGGGCCGAGGGAGCAAGCCCAGGAGTGACTTATACTCAGCCCGCGCAACGGGTGGCCCCTAACTCTGAGTTGGACAATATTAGCGCACCGCTCACTCATCTGCTTACGGAGGTTAGCACTTATTCTCATGAACAGGGCGCATGGTCGCAGTGGTGGCCTACATTGGAGGACATCGATCTTGCACTAGTATCCGGATGACATCTCTGCAGTTATGTTGCAGCATCATACTTTCACAAGCAGGTGTGTTGAATACATTGAACGTAGAACGATTGTGAATAAAAGGCCAACGATGGACATAGCACCTGCATAGTATGCTGCTGGCCGATATGACTCGATGTTGTCCGCTTTTCCGGAGAGCGAATAAATCCCCGATGCAATCGGTGACCCCTATGGAGGATTAGTACGATATTATGGCATAAAGAAAGGGGAAGTGTGTCATCGGCTTACGAAAAAGAAGCCCACGAACCATCCTGCCCAGATGATCGGGAGTATCCCAAGTGTGTTCTTCCCACCAAACATCGCGCCTATGGTGCTGGGAACCAGACTGAAAAAGGCTCCACACCCGAATCCATTTAGCACGATGAAGACGGATAGCACGGCCGTTGTACTAGAAAAAGGCCAGATGGCGAGAGCACTGATGCCGGCCAATGTGAGCGAGAGGATAAGACTGTTGATCGGACCCAAAACCGAATCTGATAAGAAGCCGGCCACTACCCGTCCCACCGTGGAGGCGACATTCCAAATGGCCAGCATGATGACTGCGATATTCTGAGAATGCGTAACCGATCGCGCGAAGATAGGGATAAAGTATGGAGGAACAAAAAGGGGGAAACAAGCCAGCCCGGTGCCGACAAATAAGATAAGGAACTCCTTTTCGCGGAAACGATACCTGGGTGGCTCAGAGTATGAGAATCTTCCGATTGTTCAGGTATAGAATGGGCAGTTCATACCATTGTGGGCGGGGGACTGAATTCTTCGCATGAGATGGCTGTCGGATAAGGCATGCAGCTGGAGCACAGACACCCCACAGTAGAAACGCTAGAACACGGAATATCCATTCCAGTGGCAGTTGCTTCACCATCATGTTGGTCGCAATACTCATGATGGCAGAGCCTAGACTTCCACCCCCGAAGACGATTCCCACGGCTAGCCCGCGGTGCTTCTCGAACCATTGCATTGGGGCAGTCGAACAAGTCTGGTTCAATTTGTGAGATCAACGATGACCCAGTATGACTGACTGCGGCAAAAGGATAGATGCTGGAAAGAAAGGGTCCCAAATAGGGTATACAGTGATGAACAACATACCAGAATCGTTAGGCCCCCTCCGACGCCAAAGATGATCCCATGTGTCACAAATAATGCACCGACGTGCTCGGTTACCCAGCTCGCCAGGAACTCCCCTAGACCCATAAGAACTGCGCCGGCTAGGGCAGTTCGTTGATATCCCCACCTTCGGATCATGAGTCCTACCGGGATACTGCTTGACACCATAAAGGATGTGGCCAGAGAGCCGACGAACGTCAACGTCGTCAAGGAAGAGGAGGCCGATTCGAGTAGCTTAACTTGCAGAACCCCCCAGGAGTAAATGATGCCGAGATAGACAAACAGAGAACAAGAAGCAGCTCCCACAACTACCCACCCTCTCCAACCGTCCATAACATCATGATCGGGTTGCGAGGGCTCACTTGCCGCAGTGATAGGGAATGGAGCCTCTATTTTGGTGGGGGGCGCTGAAGAGCCTTTGTCATGTTCCTCCATGGCTGATAACACATGTGTTTCTCCAGACTGCGTTTTGTCCTGCCTTGTATGCTCATACGATACCAATATTGTTGGTCGCGAATCTCTACCTTCTCAGGGAGGCTTCCCGAATTGCAAGCATTTTGTGCGTCTAACGTGTTCTTATACAAGCGAAAAAAGCCGACATTACCTGAAGGAATCCACAGTAGGATCATTAGCACGAGACTAATTATCGTGAGAATTGTTTGAACCGGAGGGATGTCGATCAATCCGCTTGCACAGTCCGAAACCGAATGTTCAAATCCGAAGGTCTGTTGTCCTGGTCTGGTATCAGCAAAGCCGATGCTGCTTCAAATCCGATGATCCAGAATTGACTCACTTCCACCCCACCCTATGAATAATAATTATTTTATTATTATTATGCGCTGCGCTTTAACACAATTTCTTTACCGACCTGGCCTTCTTGCCTCGGGCCGCGAAGCCCACACGTCGATCATAACTTGCTCACAGAGGCAAGAAAAACCTTCAGCTAAGGCCGATAGCATACGGAGGATACAACCCTCTCGACTGCTACGAAGTGTTTGATGAAATATTGTGTACTATCCCTGCAGTTGCCCGGAGCGAAGAAAGAAAATTTGAAAGTTAGAAAAGAGATGGCAAGACAAGATCCACACGGGTTCCCTCAGCAATAGCTGCGACATGGAGAGCAGATAGATCTGGACGCTGGCTCGGGGCGATCCGTCCCACAATGCCCTACTCGGATTGTTAGATGTATTGGTTTTTAGATCATGAGAAGGATCGTTTGATCTTGTTTACCAGCCTGAAATGTTGCTGCGAAAGCCGAGCGGATTTCGGCTCTCGGTTATGAAAGGAGGCAACGCCCGAGAATCCTATATATCCCCGAATATATATTCTGGGTTAATCGTTGCTACGTCCATCGTACTGGGACTCATTACAGGTGAAAGTGATTTTCTGGCTCCAAGCCTTTCTTACTCTGCCAATACTTGGCCTCATCGCAGAGCAGCAAATAGACCCCGAAATACTCTAAACTCACGCCGAACCATTCAACCTGACCAAAATGGCACCTTCTAGAGTGGACGATAGCATCGATTCAAGACCAAATAGACAACCCTTGCCAGCTGTGAAACCAAATGGTGAAGGTCACCTTCTCCATCGTTCTCTCATAGAACACCCTGTCATGGTAGAGAAGGCGAAAGGGCTGACGCTACATCTTTCCGATGGTCGGACTGTCCTCGATGCTTGTGCGGGTGCTGCCGTGGCCTTAATCGGCCACGGGCGAGAAGAGGTTCACCAAGCAATTATGAAGCAGATGCAGAATGTCAGCTACATCCATACGCAGTCCTACACCACCTCGTCGGCGGAGGAGCTGGCCGACTTTATTCTAAGCGGAAACCCCTACGGACTGGAGAAGGCATTCTTTGTCGGCAGTGGCAGCGAGGCGATCGAGTCGGCTTTGAAGCTGGCGCGACAGTATCATTATGAGAAAAACGAGCCGGCACGACTCCACTTTGTCTCCCGGCAGCAGAGCTATCATGGCAATACCATTGCTGCCATGTCAATTTCGTCAAACCTTGCTCGCAAGGTTCCCTTTACTGGATTTATGTACCCTCATACCTCTCACGTGTCTCCCGCGTACGCATACCGGCACCAGCAAGCGGGAGAGACAGAGGCAGAATTCACGGCCCGACTGTTGCGTGAGCTTGAAGAAGAATTCCTCCGCATCGGTCCCGAGAAGATTATTGCCTTTGTAGCCGAGCCGATCGTTGGCGCGACCGCGGGTTGCGTCACAGCACCTGCCGGATACTTTACCGGCGTCCGGGCCCTGTGCGATCAATACGGCATTCTACTGATTCTTGATGAGATTATGTGCGGCGTGGGGCGCTCGGGGACCTTTTTCGCTTTTGAACAGGAAAAGGTCGTGCCCGACATCATGACCATCGCTAAGGGACTAGGGGGAGGATATGCACCCATCGCAGGAGTCTTGGTCCACAAGAAGGTAATTGATGTACTCCGTAAAGGGAGCAACGCTTTCAACCATGGACACACTTACCAGGCCCACCCCGTCTCTTGCGCCGCCGCCTTGGCGGTTCAGAAGATCGTTCGGCGAGAGAGTCTGGTGGAACGCTGTGCCGCTCTGGGACAGATTCTGGAACAGCAACTGAGGACGGAATTGGCGCACTGCCCCTCAGTTGGCGATATTCGCGGACGAGGCCTCTTCTGGGCCGTGGAGTTCGTGCAGGACAGAGTAACCAAGGCGACATTTGATCCCACGGTTAAGTTCGGCTTGCGAGTCCAACAAGCCGCGTTCGAACGAGGAGTAGCCGTCTATCCTGGTGCGGGGACGGTCGATGGCATGCGAGGCGATCACATCCTCCTGGCGCCTCCTTTTACTGTTACCGAGACGGAATTGCGGAAGATCTGTGTGGTCTTGCGAGAGGCGGTAGAATCGCAGGAAAAGGAGTATATGAGTGGTTAACTGCTGGACAAGGTCGGCGTTTGGGCAGCTCCATGTATGTAGTACGTAACGCATTATTCTAGACTCAATACCCCAATTCAATATTCTATTGTGCGATATATCGTTCGATGTGATACACTGCAAAGCTATTCCCGAAAGAGGCAACAAATCCCATAGTTCTGTGCTTGGGCCCAGCATCTCTCCTCACTCCACGATTAAATTCCCTTCATCCGAACGGTTTGAAGGTCGACCGAGGAACAGAAGATTGCAGGCCTATGGAGATGCTTTCCAAATTTTCGTTATAACATATCTACCGACGTTATACTCCCCCTTTAAAGAAAGATAGGCATTTTCTCGTCCTAGTATGTTTGATTATGGTCATCAACCCGCTCGTATTTGCTGAGATAATCGCAGCTTCTACAATGCTGAAAGCTAAACCGATCGTGCTTGCACCAAGTACGATCTCTAATCTTGCATCTGAGTCATTCGAAGACCCTTCGCGAGGCGAGGTGTCGTGGCGCACGCTTTTCACTCAGCCGAAGACCCCAACGAACAACCTCTCTGCAGGGATCGCTGTCTGTCCAGGATACTCTGGGTACCTATGCAGCCATCACCATGCTCAGGCCGAGATATACTACATTCTTCGTGGTCGGGGAGTAGTGACTATCGATGGAGTGCACCACAAGGTTGAAAAGGGGTGTGCAGTGTTTATCCCGGGTGACGTGGAACACTCGGTTACGAATAATGAGGAGGAAGAGCTACAATGGCTCTATGTCTTTCCGGAAACCAAGTTTAGTGATGTTGTGTATCACTTTTCTGGAAGTGGGAGGCCGAAGCTATAGTTGGATTCACTATTGGAAGTTGTACAATGAAACCCCCCTTCTTCAGCAGATATTTGCCTTTGGAACGGGGTACTTATATGTTCGTCATCCTTTTCATTTGGCATCGGTTCATACTACATATCTAGTTTGTCCATAGTGGGGGAGCCTGTATCATGGACAGGGCCAGCGCAAGACCAGCTTGAAAGCTTTCCTATGGCATTACCAAGGACATTGACCTGGTTTATGACGAATGTAGACCAGGCAATAGTAGTACCGATACGCACCTACCAGGCTCTCTGCATGGAACTTCTGATGCTAGAAGACGTGGGTGTGTTAGGGTTGGATTGTGTTCGTCTTCACGTGGTACAGGTTCATTTGTCGTGACCTGTGACTCCCTCCAACTGGGAATTAGGACCAGGAAATGCATGATCTATAGAGGTATTCCTAGCATTATTGAGTATTATTTTAGCAGTATTAAGTCCTCTTGTGAAAGAGTCCGGCAAGCGTCCCGACCAATCAAGTGCGTCGCCACTGCTTCGACGTCGCAGATCGTGCGATACGTCATGCTTACGCTCAACCCTAGCAGCTTCTTTGTTGCTGTATAGCGCCTCCTGCTTTATATTGAGCATCGCTTCCGCATACTGCTACAGCAATAGTGAGTTTCTTACAGCATTCGATCACTCTCGTTCTACGCCATGGATCACCGGCGCAAAAGTGCCCAACCAGCCGCGTCGACCAATCGTGTACCAACCGTTCGTTCGAACCCCGTCCTCAAGCGCTCGAGCTCTTCCGCAACAGCTGGGCTGCATGATCAGACTGGCTCGGCATCGACTGGTCAGGTGCAGCAGCCAAACAAACAAGCCCTCGCCTACAGTCTCCACATGAAGAATGCGCTCACCGAACTCCTGAATGACGCCCGAACCAAAGGAAGCGACCAAGGGAGCCGCTGCCTCCAGAATATTCTGATGGAGAACGCGCGTGAAGTGAGGGAGAATCGACGGAAATCATTGAATACTCGGGGCGCGAAATGAGGACACTTCGAACATCGTGGAAAATCATCCTACCGCTATCCTTGAGACGAAAGACGTTGGAGGTCTCCAGGCCCTGTGCAAGCACGAGGCTCGATGACAAGTGTTGTGTCGCTTCCCAGAGTTGTAATGCTGGGAGCTCTATATGCGCCGTGACATGACAATATGATAATCTCTTATATCGTGGAGAGATAAACCCACCCACACAACGCCGAGGTGTCTGAAGCCCGCATATGGTGTCACAAAATCTCACATTGGTTTTATGTGTGTTTTGCCACTTCAACCTTTCATAATTACGCCATTCTTACATCTCGTGTCATGGTAGATTCCGGGATCTCGCCCTGTACCTTCATTTGTGTGCTAGCATGTCTTAGTGACGCAGGTCGATACCTTGTTCTGTCATTGCTATCACGTGCACAGGAGGCATATTGATAATAACAGGCTTTTCCTTCCAATTATAGATGTCATTGTTGGTTCGACTAGTCCCCAATCCGTATCAATAGGCTACGAGGTTGCTGGTATATACCTCCAGGTAGATCTCAAGTTGGTAACATATCGCCATCCATATATGCCCGAGATCGATACCAACCATGTTATGGACCGATGCGAAAGAGAATCGTGCCGGTCGGATGGGATTGAATAGCAACTTGATCCATAATCCGAGGAACTAGTAGACCCTGAGAGTTGTGGTTCGGATACATTATCCTATCACCTCTAATAGGGTTCGCGGTTCGGTTTGTATCCATGGAAAAGCACCTAGTATGACCGCGCCATGATATCATTGAGGAATGCGCGCTCGGTCAGGGACATGGGCACATAGAATAACAGTTGGTATCATGAGTAGCACCTTGCGAAACACCTTTGGCAAAGAGGTTGGACGATTACGACAGTTCACACCCATCCACAGCAAAGAGATTCTTCATAACAGATCTAAACAAGTGACACCTGTTGGACACTACGTTTTCATTGCATCACTAGAGTACATACCGCAGAAGTGTTTGCCGCTCCTTTTGATCATATCTGTCTATGGGAAGTGGCAAAATGTTATATCCTTCGTGAGTTGGGAGTGATCGCTGTCAATATTTAATATCGGGCACTCTTCAAAAACCTCATTCTACATAGCTGTGGCTATCCTGCGATGATGGCAGACATGATCCGATTTTTCATGGCGAACATACGCCAGCATGTGGGCTCGCACTCTTCTCTGTCTCACTCAATGCGTCTTAAAAACCTAACATATATCGCCAGTTGACAGTAAACGACCTCGCCATGCTGGCCCGAGTGTCGCATGAATTGCACAATCTGGCAACGCCGTACCTGTACCATACAGTGCGCTTCCATAGCCCAGGGCGCATCAAGCCGGATGATCAGCTCTTGTTACAACTGGATATCCTTGGAGATCTCAGATTTGACAAGCTCGTGTATACAAGGCGCGTGGTCGTGTCAGGATCCTGGTACGAGACTTATGCTGCGATTGACTCTGAACTTGCCGAGCACAAAATTCTCTCTCCGGCAGCTCGCATGTTCAGCAACATCATCTGCAATTGCATTCTCAGGATGCCGAATTTAGAGGAGTTCATGTACTATCCATCTTTTACCTATCCTATTGGGTGCCCAATAATACCCATGGCTATCATCTGGAAGGGGATGGGCTAACCTACCTTCCAGCTGGGACATGCAAATTTCACTGACACAGATCTTGCTGACAACCGTACTGTTGCAAGAGAGGCTGCAGTGCTTGCGAATCCGTATGGGTACGGACGGCACCCCGAAGCCGTTCTTTCGCCCACCGTTGGACCTCCACACAACAGTCAAGCTAAGGGTGATGCACCTCACCCAAGTCGATAACGTCTTAGTTTTACAATCACTAGGTATAGCTCTGAAGGATGCTACGCAACTAGAGCGTCTTTCTATATGGGCCGATGACCGGTCCCAGCTAAGCGTTAGCAGTCTCGTAGAGGACTGGGATACCCCTGCTCCGTTTCGGTTGCGCTCTTTAGACATCCGTGGGTTTTCCAGTATAGGAATCTCGGCAAAAAGCATGTGGGCAGCAATTCCACCGACCAAGTTGAGAGAACTAACGCTAGAGCTTGGACCGAGACACCTGGCACAAGATTCAACAGAGTTCTGGGACGCATCTGTTGAAGCCGGACTGCGTCCGCTTAGGCTGAGGGTGAACCTAGGTTCCAAGGGCATCCAAGAGTTCATTTCTTCTTTCAGTGGTTTGGAGGCATTTCATCTGGTCCCATCTGACACCATACAACCTATGGAGCCAATTCGCGATCTCGTGGATGGTTTAAGAAGGTACCATACTCCAACTCTGAGGGTTCTGGGCCTGCCTTCGTTGCTGGATGGGTCGAGCTATATGCTAGACGTGTCAGATATCAGATACGTGGTAGAGGCACTGCCCGGTATCCAAGAACTCTGCTTGAGTCAAGCGACCCTGAATCGAGTGAGTTTGACGTAGGTAAATACTGTTCAGAGGTACCACTGACCCAGTTTCCCACCAGGAATTGATGGAGACCGCACTGCTATTGACCCATTTACGTGTACTCCAGATCGACCTAGTCCACGACGATCCAGCTATGGAGTATATCTTTCTGGACCTCATCCTCTCTCTTTTGCGCAAGGGCTATGCTCTGGATCTTACCTATGTGGCCTTTGACGATACCACTGTTCGTGAGATACGCCGAAAACCGATACGGCTGTTAGACAACGTCTCTCGCGTTGGATATGTCGGAGGCACAGTACTTTTGAATGAAGAAGTGTACGACTGGGTCAGAACAGCCTTATAAAAGCCGGATGCCATCCTGGAGAAATTTGAGATATATGGAGCTGCTCCGCTTGGCCATGATTCGACCTCCAGCACCCTATCGATAGTAAGTCTTCTAACACGGTCATATACAGGTTCTTTGCAGCTTTCTAAATAGTAGCAACTGCCTTACACCTATTACAACGGGCTACTGGGCTTTCTGAGCCATGTGGGAATGGAAAGACTGGAGTATCGGGATAGATTTGATTCGAGGAATTTGCGATCGGCTTGCGTTGCGAGCTCGAGCTCGAGCAACCAGCTCTGTGGATTTACTGGATGATTTGGCGTTTAGGACGCGGGAAACATAACATTGGATGTACAAACTGCTAGCTTTTCAATGGAAATAACGATGAAGAAGCGCTTAATACTCTGTAGGTTGAAAGAAGGACTCAGGGGCGACTGCCTTTTCTCGCATAAATTGCCACACCAGTGCGTCCTAATCCTACCGTACAAATCTGGTATTCGAAAGGCACATCATAAGACATAACCTGAGAGTAGCAAAAAAATAATTCCAATGGGCGATCATGACCCGAAACGGATTGCCAGGGAATTTGCAATGCAAACTACGCGTGAGGAGGGGATTGTGTGAGTTTTAGGGCTGCAGTGTCTGGCAAACCCTTATTTTCTCACACGCCACATTGGATACTGCTTCATTAGAAACCGACACATACACAGTACAAAACGACGAGTCCAGTACCTAAATCCGTTTTCGATGGGGACTTCTGGGGCGAAGCGTCGTCAGACAGCCACAGCCGGGATTACGTATCGAGTGTTATTTGTGGGCTGTGTCGAAGCGCTGGCTCCACTCTACGCGTCAGGCACCGACCAGTCGGCCCAGAACCATGTGGGAGACCCGCCCTGCCCATCTAGAGGCTGTTTCTAGATTGGCCTTGAAGGCTGGAACATCCAGGGACACTTGCAGTATTGGTGTAAGCTTTTGCCTAAGCATCTAAGCCCTAGGTTGGCCTGGGCCAATGGAACACCTGCCCTGAACGTTCGAGACTTGTGCTCCACAGTTCGCGTGGAAATGGGTATCCGTTTCTGACATGACACACGACTGGGCCATGCATCGAACGGAGCAGTGGCTTATATTGATTGGGGTGGTGGCCAATGTTCGCCATCTTTGCCGGCTCCACCATGAGGCATATATAGAGCTACACGCCCCCAGCCTGCAGCCGTCTGCACTTGCGTTCTCACATTGCACACACAATCCTTACTGTTTTTTCATTCCTTTCTTTGATTAGACTTGACGTTGAGGTTGATCCTCCGACATTCATTCTCAAATCCACGTTAGCCGGCCACTCATTAGAGCCAAATCTGACTACCCTCCTTCTTTCCACGACACTCCTTGTCAGTCCTCATTCACGATCCGCGATGATGCTCTCTAAAGTCCTTCTTTCGGCGGTCTTTGCAATGACTGCTTTTGCACTTCCTCATCACTACCCCAGAGGTAGTCCTACCAGCATTATTCCGACCACCACTTCCGTCGCCACCAGCTCTAGTGCCAGTGCCAGTGCCAGTGCCAGCACCAGTGGAAGTGGCAGCGTCCAGATCGTGAATAACCTCGGCAGCACTGTATACCTCTGGTCCACCTCCGACACCTCCAGTGAAGCGCAGACAATTTCCTCAGGGGCCACATATTCCGAGGCCTGGAAGACCGAGTCTACCGGCGGGATTTCCATCAAGATGGCAACCACCGACAGTGAGACCAGTGTCCTGCAGTTCGAGTACACCGCGGATGGTGACACTGTGTATTGGGATCTCTCCTCTATCAACCTGGACTCCGGCTCGGAGTTCATCACCGCTGGCTTCTCGGCCACCCCGAATGATTCGAGCTGCTCATCTGCATCCTGCTCAGCGGGAGACACCAACTGCGCCGAATCGTATCAGCAGCCCGATGATACCGACACCAACAGTTGCTCTGCTAGTGCAGGCATCACGGTCACCTTGGGTTAAGGAGAGCAATTGGTGCCTCATTGGTGGTTGGACTAACCATTCTTGATCAGAGAAGGCACGGCGAATTTAGACGGCGAGGCAGGCCTTGCACTTTCACGGCTACGACGGATATTGACATTACGATGACTCTCTTTGAACTTAGAATAGATCTCAACCTCCAGATTACAATATACTGGGATTTACACATCAAAAAATAAGCTCTCTTATATGTGCGAGTCGCTACATATCAAGTCGTCGGTGAAAGTGAAGCAGGAGACATTGCTGACCGTAGCCACTGTTATTCATCCCTCTATACCTCTGTTGCGCCCTTTCTATACACTTGATTGCTATTATTATGTACACACATTCATCAGCACACTTTTCATCACATCATGAGCTCATTTCGTCAGATACATCCTTCCCTTCAGATAGCTTCTGCAGTATTTCCTTCAATTGCTTCAGCGACGTAGGCTTTGTGAGAAACATATTGGCCCCACTGATCATGGTTTCATGCTGCATAGAGGCGGACAGAACAGCAGTTAGTATGATTATAGTGGCAGGTGGCAGCTTTTTCGTGCGTTCAAAATGTCGCATCTCGCGGGTGGCTGTCAGGCCATCCATAACGGGCATGGAGATATCTGTCACTTAGTTAGCCTTATCCTCCTTTATCATAATGCTACAGCAAAGGTTGCGACCAACCCATCACTACAGCGTCATATCGATCGGCCTTAAACTTCTCCAAGGCGTCCCGACCATTGGATGCAGTCTGGTACTTGAACCCAGCACTCTTGACACACATTTCAATAATCTAAGCCGGACCGTTAGAACCAGTTAATCTCCCACCAGGAAGTGTCACACCTTAAGATTGACTTGATTATCCTCTACGAGAAGAATGTTGCCTGGCATGTAGTTCACCTGAGCTTCTCCTTCGCTGTTGGACGATTCTTGTTTGTCATCACTAGTGGCCGCATCATCGCCGTCAACATCAGTCTGTTGTAGATGCTCAGGTTTACTGTTATTGGCTTGGACTTCCGGTCCTCGGTTAGATCCCTGGGAGATCTTTCTGGCAGGTCTGTGAGGGCAGTGGTCGCTTTTTGGCATTGACTCCTCAGAGTGACCTGACAAGCCCAGACAATGCTCGAATGCTGTTGAGAGAGTCTTGGGACTCACACTAGACGAACTGGTCAATACGGGACCCTAGCAGTGTGGTCTGAAACACTCACGGCTGTGTTAGAAAGATAACAGAATCATCCACAGTCTCTCCCAGAGCTTTCCAGCTACTGGTTCGTGTACCGAGAACAATCAACGGAAGCGACGGTTTGATTTCCGAGCTATCCGGTGCCGGCTCGTTGGAGCCTTGTCGATAATACTTGTAGTATTCATGCTCAGTAATAATAGCGAAATCCGGTTGTTCATATGTAAGTTCATCGTGACTCAACACCCTTAAACCAAACCATCCTGACACCATTCGTCCCAGACTTGACAGCACATCTTCAAATGTTTGCTGATCGAATCCTAGGTCGCCCATTTGAGAGCTCCTTGTGAATAACGAGACCGTCATGCCGTTTAGCCTATCTCTCAAACCGGTATAGTCGGAGGATTGGACGGAGGTCGACCGTTCTGGTGGTGTCACAGGGAGAACGACGTCGACACTTGTCCCCCGACCGACTTCACTTGTAAATTTGATTTGTCCATTCAAAGACTTCACGATTTGGTGGACTAAGTGAAGACCAACCCCTAGACCAGGTGACGTGGTATCCTCTTGGAGAAAGGCACTGTATAGATGATTTTTAAGGAAGTCTTCAGACATGCCGCGCCCAGAATCACTGATTGTGATGTGAACTGCTGCACTAGGGCCCTTGCCGTCCGTAATCAACGTGTCCTTCTTCATCAGTAGTCGAATGTACCCTGTACGCGTGTACTTGAGAGCGTTGCCAAATAGATTCATCACCACCCTGCGCCAAGCTCCAGCATAAACACTGAACTGCCAACTGTCCTGCCACTCAATATCCACAATAGTCATCAGTCGAGACTCTGGGGTATTGACATTATTCTTCATAGCTACCCCATTGTTGCCGTTGGGCCCGCGACGCTGATACTCTGCTCCTGCAAGAAGGCCCTCAATAACTTCCTGTGCCAGCACGCCCAGGTCTTCATCCTGAAGAAAGCCAGGCGCCGCTGATTGGGGTTTGGACACGTCTGTTCCTCCTTGTCGACCAGCCATATCCGACAGCCGCGGTCGGGTGAGAGTATTAATCTTAGCATAATCAAGCAGATGGTTTAACGTGTCTAATAATGTCCTCCCGCAACTGTATATGGTCTCGATCAACGACCGCTGCGCGTAGGAGTTCACCATATCTTGGAGCAGCTCTACAGTTCCGAGTAAGCCGTGCAAAGGCGACCGCAATTCATGAGATATAGAAGAAATGAAATCGCCCTTAGCTCGGTCGGCTGCCTCCAAGTCCAAGCGGGACACCTCAGCCATGACCGTGTTACTGAATGCCGCCATGTAAGTTAGATCTTTTGGCTCAGACAACACTCTGCCTGGATCGTCCGTCCAGACCAAATTGACTGCAAACCAGCGGCTTCGCTGAAAGTCCCAGACAGGAAAAATGGCAATGCATCTTGCGTCCGGTAAAACCTTCATAAGTTGCTTGATATCCATTGTCTCCTGCTGTACGTCTTTCTTCTGGGCCTCTGTAGTCTGTGCGCCACGTCCACCATTTTCTGAGTAGTCCATCTCATCGGCTAGTCCCTCATAACTTAGCGCGATGGAGCCATCTTCTTCAATGTGGAAGATCTTCCCCTTGGGGTACTGGTCAATAAGATGACTCACAAAAGCGCCAGAGAGAGAGATATAGTGACTGTTTTTCAGATTCTCGGCTTGGTCAGATGTCGACGAGGTGAAGTGGCCAAGGACCAGACTTCTGGCCTCCTTTTCGTTATCGGTTGACCCTTGGAACCCAGACTCCGGGCATGAGGCAGAAGGGACTTGGTCCTCGTCTACCTGGTTTCCAATGCTGTATGCTTCTGGTGTATCATGGGTAGTCTCGGTAGAACCCATAGTTTGTCGACGAGCATACACGCTTGCATCAATAAACATTGCCCCTTCGACATCCAGTGCCTGATATATCAAAGAAGCGGCGCGATTGACCACCGACCGGACATTAGACGGCGCAAGTGTCTCTTGAAGTTGGCTAGTGGTAGGTGAAAGCCTGGGGCGCTGCCTTTTGCTCTTTTTGTTATCTACCTCGTCCTCATCCTCCTTTTTACTGTCCTGTTGGTTCCCAAATTTTCGGACAGGCGATCTATATTTGTATTTTTTGTTTTCTTTGGCTTTGCCTGTTGTGGCTTCCCCATCCTTGTCCATCCACTCCTGTTGCTCTTCGTCCTCATCGGGGCTTGACACAGAGACCTGCAGTTGCTCCAACCGCCTGTTGATATGTGCCATCTTTGAGCCGTATTTTTTGTCCGGGGAATTTCGACTATAGAACCACTCGTTCAGATCTGACTTGCCTCGGACAAACAAGCCCAGTGCCCGGACCATCTTCTCCTCGCGATACTCCTCTCGCATCGCGCGTTGAGACAGCAAGTGATCCATAACCGTTGCCGAGAGTTCTTTCAAAAAACGTACTTGCTCATCACGGACTCCATCTCTCGGCCGGTCGTCCAGCACTGCCACACTCCCAATGACATATGCATCCGGGGACTGGATGGGCACTGACACGTAAAATCTGTTGTGCGGATAAGCAGTTACCGATGGGTGGTGCTTGAATCGCTCGTCTTCAGCAAGGTCCGTCGCAACAAAAATGTCCTCTCCGTCTTCGACAAATGATCTCACTGCATGGTAGCACATTGCGATCTTCTGGCGTGGCAGGCGACAAACGCCCAGCCATAAGGCTTCCGTTCGCTCGCACGTCTCAGTGCCGCGCAAGCTAAGTCCTGGAGTTGCTTCCGCAACAACGTGTTGCATGCTTTTATCAAAAAGCGATATCAGGGCTCTTTGAGCGCCCATTCGTAGTGCAGCGAGCTGCGCAAAGACCGTCAAGACATTGTCGCGTGACACGTTCGGGTGGGTTCCGATAGACTGTTGAGCATGCTTCTCGGAATCTGAAAAGCCCCAATATGGAAGATAGCTGTATCATTGCGTTAGAAGTATTTCACCCGAGGATTGCGACGGAAGGCAGGGTTTGGTTACAGATGCATCTCTCGTTCCCGGGCTCCCTCGCGATTGTAGGCGTACTTGCGAGGGCCCCCTTCCCAACCTTCCCCTGAACTTTCACGGGAATGCATTTTTTTGGGATAGCTAGGCGTTCTCCAATTGACGCAGTGAACGAATGCGTAAATTAACCTTCCAATGTCGTTTGAATTCTGCTAACAGCCCTGTTTAATTTCCTGTTTTGTGACAGATGCTACAAAGGGGAGATAGTACATTTCCTGCTGTTCAACCACGCCGAAGTAAAGAAAGACTATATATGTTACCTAGCAATATCTTAGCGCGGTATCGGGATGGTGACGTGGAGAAACGTGAGGAGGTTCGTGATTCATGTTATGTTGACAAACAGCTCCTCGGCGCATAGGCCATTTCGAGGGCTGAATCGCGCAAGTTTATATACTCGCTGATTGAAGCCACACATATTCTGGATCCTCTGGGTGATGCTAGTCCGCGATGACGTATAGGAGCAAGCCAGGATTTCTGGAATGGGTAGATCACATACGTCGACATCTGATATTGAGTGGAGAGTCTGATTACGGAGCACTTGCCAGGGTTCTTTTATCCACTGACGTCATTCATGGTGGTAGTCGGTGATACTCACCGCCTTCCCTTGTAGTATGTATCAGGACAAGTTTGTGAATCGAATTGCCATTCTTGGCACACCTGAAGTCTGAAATCGAACCTGGTATCTTCGTCGGGTATGTAAGGAAAGGGCACAGCATCATCAGCTGACCCTTTACACCCGCCAGTTTCCGTCTCCTGATGCTTGCATGTTCCTTATTACATTCACAGTCGGACAATGCCTTAAGATTTAGCCTGGACCATACTGCACCCATCGATTAGCAATACCAGTAGAGAATTATATATTTCAACAGACGGTGACAATTTCGGGAGACATGCATTGACAGTTGCTATCACAGTAGCTTTCTGCGGCTACTACTCCGTTAGCCGAGGAAGCACAGTTACAATAACTAATGGATTTTCCTTCAGCTTCAATGTTTAATGACATGATTAGGTGCTCTGCTGCCTTGTGTCTTATGGAATTCCGTCACTAGATACTTTCTTTCCTAAAGTTAGAACAGGCTTGCTTAAGGATTGCTCTCATATCAGTTTCAATTGCCGATGGGACACTACTTTCATCAAACCTAGGCTACTATAGTACATATTGAGGCGAAGGTAGAGCTTGGGTGCATAACATCAACGGTCAATTTTGGTGCTGAGATCGAATGATCTTCAGTGAAACTTCCGGAACGAGATATTGAAACTTAAATGTTGACCTTCGCCCCACCGAGTTTGTCCAATTAAAAAGTCTCAACTTTAATGCTGACATCTGGACTGTCCTTGTACAGATGAGGATGGCGTAAAGTGGGAGATGTACGTGAATCCATTGCAATCGTGGGTTATATCAAGGTCCGTATATCCCTCTCTCTTCGGTGGAGGAAGTTCAGACAATTCCCAATTTCCTGGTTCTTCATCCTTTCTCTCAATCAACAATGGGCTTGTTTTCCTCATCAGAACCTCCCTTGACCGAGGCAAATCTTAGTGACCAAAGTGGCAAGGTATGCGAAGGACATTTCGAATAACATTCATATACTGAAATAACGTGCAAATTAGACCTTCCTTATCACTGGTGCTACCTCAGGATATGGCATGCATCTAGCATCCATTCTCTATCAACATGGGGGTAAAGTATATCTTGCTGCCCGCAACGCCTCCAGAGGGGAAAGTGTAATCAACAATATCATGAAGCGTTTTCCCGAATCTAAAGGGCAAATGGTCTTTTTACAGCTCGACCTGGGCGATTTATCAACAATCAAAAAGTCAGCCGATGAATTCTTGACGAAGGAATCCAAGCTCCACGTTCTCTGGAACAATGCCGGCGTGATGATCCCTCCACAGGGGTCCACAACCGCTCAGGGCTATGAGCTGCAGCTCGGCACGAATGTGGTCGGGCCATTTCTTTTTACGAAGCTGCTCTATCCAGCTCTTGTCAGGGCTGCAGCAGACTCTCCCCCGAACTCAGTGCGCGTTGTATGGTTATCCTCTTCGGCGGTCAGGATGGCCCCGACCCCGGCGATTGACTTTTCGAATATGGACTACCGCAAGGACGAGGGAGCTTGGACAAAATACGCAAGAAGCAAAGCCGCCAATATCCTGCTGGCCGTGGAGTTTGCGCGGCGCTCCGAAAAGGACGGTGTCGGCAGTATTGTGGGTCTTTAGAGCAATATCGTGTCATGAACCCGTACTAAGTCACAGTAGACTCTTGATCCGGGCACTGCAATGACTGACCTACAGAGGACAATGCCCTGTTGGCAAGTCGCTGTTGTCGTAAGTCCAACCCACACACCAGCAATATCACCGCTAATGCTCCTGTAGAAGCTAATCGCCCAACCACCGGAAGTGGGTGCTTATACCGAGCTTTATGCCGGTCTTCAGCCTGAGATCGAGTCTGTTAAGTCTGGAAAATGGAGTATGTCCCAAAGCCCGACCAATTTCCCACAGCAGATCGAACAGGTTTAACATGTGCTATAGTTGTCCCCCCGGGAAAGGTGATAGCAGGTCGCAAGGACCTTTTTGATGTGGGGTTATGTGAGAAATTCTGGCAGTGGAATGAGGAGCAGATCCGTTCGTACTTGTGATGGGGTGACTTTTATGTAGTGTTTACTTTTGCTGGCCCTATAATTTATCTTAATGAACGCCTTGGTAGGGGAGATAGTAAACCTTGTTACTAAGGCATCGATTCTTAACGCCGATTATATCCGGCTTATTTCCACCAGACGCGAGACGTCTGCTCTTGTACCTGAACACCACCTGGCAAGATCTCGACACTATTAACCCCAACAATATCCCTCTTGCCTGCCCCTAATGTCGGACGATACAAAGTATCCATATCAATGGATGCGAGAGCGCAGACGAGAGCAAAATGCACGGGCTAAGCGGCGAAGTCGTAAGTACGAGTATCCGTTACCTGCGACGAGTCAATATTAACCCACGGGAAACCAAGGTCAGCGACAAAAGGCACAACAAGAAGCAGGCCTCGAGGTTGTGAAACAGAGTGAGGGCCAGCTTGGGCGAGCGGCTTCAACAGTCTCTGGACCCCTCTGCCATGTTAGCAGCCACCCTGCAATGTGAGAATATGGAATTGGATCGCGTGATACACGCCAGAAGCTCATACCGTTCAGCTCGCCTTGCTGTATACATGATCACCGAAGTGCTAAGCCATACTTTTTATACCGAGAGCTATTAGGCTATTTCGCTAGCGTTTCTGATCTAGAGAATGTTGCGAAAATTCTCGACGCGGAACAACTCGGGATTGCTTCCATCTTGAAATATGGTATTATTTCGATGGGCGGAGCCCTTGATAACCATTTGTTTGATCTCGCCAATCAAACATGTTTTGGCTGCTGGCTCGAGTTGGTTGAATCCGAGCTCACAGTACCTTTAAATATTGGATTGGCCTTGTACTCGGGCGTTCGTCGTCTATCGCAAATGAAAGGACCTCCTCGGTGGAGTATCGAAGCCGTAGGCATTAGTACGGCAAGAAGGCTGTCGCAGATCGAACCAAAATGCAGCGATCTGAGAACAATCAAACTCACGAGCTTCTCAAGTACGTCTGCCTTTCTCGAAAATGCCAAGCAGTTAGGGCTATCTTTAGGCGATTTTGTAAACGATGATTCGGAATCGCCCTTTTGTTCTCGGTACCAGCCCATCTCCTACCATACTTTGGCTGCAGATCTCCAACCCACCCCAGAACAGCTGAAGTTTCCCCATCATCCCTATCTTGACATTGTACCATTTCCCTCCTTTCGTGCCAGAGCATTGACAGCAATCTCATCCGGGACCCCGGCGTTCAGCGAGGATGAGCTGTGTTTTGATCTGGCGCATGATAGCATGCGGTGTTGGGGTTCAACGGCGACTTCTTTACATGGCCGTGGAAATGGGACCCCTTGGGATGCGCGCAGCTGGGAGGTCTCCCCCTGGTTCTTGAAAAAGTGGGGTTTCCTTGTTGGCAACGAGGATGATGCTATATATCAAAACAGTCTCTGGTGGTGGTCCCAGAGGTAGAGTCAGTTCAGACCGAGGTTGCTGTATGGCCACGATCGCCTTTCAACTCTATTAACGGCGTATCGGGAAAAAAGACTGTCTACTTGAGATGGGGTAGAAAGGGTCTGGAATCTTTCCACGAAAATAATCTGTATTTGTTTCTGAGTGTTTCAGCTTTCTTGATATATATCATGGGCCCTAAATTCCCATTCCAACTTCTGACAATTTTCGATTGTAATTCCATTTCCAGACACAGGTCGTAATCTCGTTAGCGCATGGAGAGGTTTGGTCGCTGACTTTAGCACTCATCCTTCCGTCGCTGTTTAGTAGTCGTATGGAGCAACCAGTGTGGCTACCACTCTAGTAGCCTATACAACGAGGGTAGGATCACACAAATAATACTGAGAGAGCTGCCTTGCCATGATGGCTGTCGCGGGACACCGTTCTTATTAGAGAAAGTCTCCGAAATATTCTTCATTTCGTCATCGGTGAGATCCCGGTAGCATATGGTGATCTGCCACTGACTCGTTCCACAGTGGCTCCCAGCACTACAGTAGCGACCGTTGTCACAACATTGGCCGCCTTTAGGGTAGCATTCTCCAGCACAGCAGACCGTGTTCGGTGGGCAAGGCTGCTTAGGACAGCATGTGTACCCGGGTCGCAGGCAGAACCCATATTGACAACAGCGAGTGTCCATCGGGCAGCAGCCTCCGATGTCTGTGGGTAGCAATCAGCATGAAGAAACGAATCCGCAAACTTTTGGAACGCCGTATGAGGAGATGCATTTTCACATACTCTGACAGTAACCTAAGCCAGCGCCGCACTGCACCCGTTGGCCCTGAGCCGATCTCTGAATCAAGGGTGGCACAGACAGGAGAGACTCGGCCTCGAAGTATTCTGTGGATACATTGTTCGGAAGGTCATATGTGTCGGTAGCAAACGGACTATCCTCTCGTAGGCCCAGGACACATGTGGGTGCAAGGAGCAAAATGAAACAGTATAGTATGAGGTACAGGCTTGTCATAGCGTGTTGAACGTGAAATTTTACCTTTACTACGGAGTCTTTTGTCACTTCGGAAGAGAACGGCAATAAGTATTGAGTACAGGACCATGGTCAGTCGTAAGCCGACAGTCCCTGCGCCACGCAAAGCCAAGACCACGACTACAAAGAATACGATAAGAGGTGGCTGAATAAGATCAAAGAAACCTTTCTTAGTCGAGACAGTGGAACAGCCAATTATCCTTGTGTATCGCCTGCCGTGTTTATAACGCACAGTGCTATGAAGGGTAGGGAACATTCCCACTGGTGGTCAGTGTCCTAGGGCTCCGTTGACGTGGCATGGACAACACGAGTGATAACTATAGGTCAACCTACTTTTAACAGCCACTTCTATTATAGCACATACCTTGGTAACACTGAGTATCTAGCATATCGGAGCCATCGTTCTTCTATCTATTATCTATTAAGAGTAACCATATCAAACTAGGTTGGATGCTGATACAGATACCAGCGGATATTTTATTGAAGAAACAACATCAGCCAGAGCTTTTCTAGAATCTGAAGATCCTGCCATGCCCTTCTATTGTGTAAAAACAGGCCTGATATATTAAGACTGCCAACCCTGAGGCTCAAGGTAACATATCCATGCTAGATATCCCGTTATCTCAACACATCTCAATCATGGACATGTATCCTAAAAAGCATTGGCCCCGTAACACAGCTCGACCTCTTCAGACCAACGTCCCAAACCCCATTCCCCTGTCCAGACCAGGATGCCACGATCTGATGTTCCAACAGCACTTGGAGAAATGCCATAGTGGCTCTAGATATGCTTTGAGTATCACATTCGAGTAACAATGGATATAGCTTGTCGTACCTCTTTTCTAGCTCCGGGATAGTCTACATTCATGTGCAGACCGCAAAGTCATCGAGGGCAGGTTTCCCGTTCGTAAAGCGGATGTCAGCAAGCGTGCCCGGCGATGGCTGGCAACATTCCATAAACCCGTTCTTAGCCGCCTTGTTCTTGAAATGTTGACACACAGCCTGGCCAGTTTTGGCCGTCGCGGAGGCCGCACTGTATTTCATACAACAGTACTCCGTCTTGGAGTTAACATTTGAGCCGCGTGGGTCCTGACAGTGACAAACGGAGTTGGGAGGAGGAGTAGGGGGTCTCTGCTGGATGAAGGGGGGAGGTGTATCGACTGCGACTGCTGAAGCAGAGATCACAAAAGTCGAGATCAACAGAGTAGTGAGCAACTGCATTTTGAATCAGAATGGAGGCTTGTGAAGGTAGATACCACCGGTCGAGAAGAATGAGCTTGAGACAGAATTGACCGAGTGACGAGCGGTTTTCCTGGCCTTTTATCTTCGTGATGACGGGCTCTTCCTGACGCTCACCAAACCTGAAACGTTGCTTCGGGTGAAGGCAAAACTGTGATCCCAGCCATCAGGGCAAGGGCTGAAAGTACGAGAAGGGTCAACTTGCGACAAAGGCCGTGTGGATCCAGGTCCAACTCGTAATCTCCACCAAAGCAGGTAAAAAAGGTGGCTTGGTGGATGCATGGTATACTTGCTTCACGTCTCAGGATTCCGATCCGGCGAGGCTTGGACGGTTCAAGTATGTGTGATCGCAAATCACGTAACCACTGGTAGAGCTCAGAAGTCTTCGATTTCATAGTCGCAGTTGTATTGTTTCCCCCCCACATGGCCATCTGGTACGGCTATCCAAGCTTTGGGAGGGAACACAGATAGCGGGTAAAGCCTCTGCGGTGACACGGAAAATCGGATATTCTGCATCCATTGACCCATTCGCTTTCTCCGCCATTGTCAGGCACCCTTTGTACTCTAACCAGTGATATCAAGCAAGCGTTCCGCGTGGTAGGAGGGTGTAGTTTGCGCTACGATCCCGATCGAACGCCTTGCACAGAAAACTGGGCACTCGGGCGTTGGATGTAATCGGTACATCGGGCACATAAAACAGACCGGGCGCATCCATATTTAAATCTTTGATAAAGAGCGCAAAGCAACAAATTAATTGACTTTCGGGTGGAAATGATCTGCTTGCCCCGCAAACCCTTCGTAACAAAGGTAGTGCGGCTTCCAGCGCTGATCATACGGGAAATGACGGCCCTTAATGCTGATCTTGCTGATCTGTTAGCATTTCCAGAGCTGGAGGAGTGTTGGCGTTAGTTATTAATAGAACCAACCGGATCATTGCCCATGTTCTGTAGGTTCGTGGGAAGCCAAAGGAATAGTTGTCGATGCTGTGCTATCAAGACGATATCGCGACCAGGACATATCCTCTCCGTTGGATGTTGGGGGGCATACTATATCCGCAAATTACAGGTTAATAGATATTAATGCAATAAAATATCCTTGGCAGGATATTTTATGGATATCTGAACTAGCATTACTCTTGCTGAACCATCTATATAGAGTAGTCACTGGAAACTTATACCGCTTGTCAAGATAACTTTCAAAAATGATGTAACTATCTAAAAGAATTATATAAATACAGTACAGCTCACGAGACTCGGTCTATTTGATCTGTTTTAAATCTACTTGGTGTCTTAGAATATCCCGAAATTAGAATATTGGATGGAATACTATATCTACAAAATTAAGAATCGAGCATGTTGGCACAGTGTAGCAGTAATGAAGCAGAAGCCATATTTTTTCTATTTTTCATCTTTAGAATAACGTAGATACTCGTGCTTGTACAACGATGACTGCGATCACTCGAGTACTTCAGGACACAATTAATGGTTTGCGCGATATGGGGGGGATATATGTATACTCACACTCACCGGCCGAAGCATGTCGACAACTCACCTTTAATTATTCCACGAAAAATGACTAAGAACCAGATCGACTGTGAATCCATGTGTCATCGTACCAATTAACGACGACGACGACTACGTCCTGGCGATGGTTCGGGTCACTCCCGATACACTTGGCGAACGGGAATCGGCAGCTACCGATCATTGACCTCGACAGTGCCGACAGTACTCATGCACAGCTGTGGAGCAAGAGTGGAGTTCTCCAACGAGAGGCAGGTCTCCTTTTGGAGTCTTTCATCTGAACTTATATGACTAGACTGGATAGGTTAGGTTAGACCCAAATCCATCACCGGTCGGTGGAACCGAGACTAAACAGATCAGTTCTCCCTAGTAGCGACCGTTCAAATTCAAATAGATTGACACAGTGCCGTAGTCTATATGAGGAAGGCAGTTAGGTCGGCTAAACGCGTCTAGTACTCTGTAGAGTGGGTTTGCCTAATCGACTGAGTTGGCACAATGTCCATCGCAGGAACTCCTAGAATTGGCAACCCGGTCGAACTTGGTTGAACCAAGATTCACATGGCGATCTACTCGGTTGTTTCGAGAGGCCACTCGGCTGTATTCCTCCGCAATGACTGAATCCATTGATCTTCACTCCCACTAGCGCTTGTCATATAGCACAATGGGTTTCGCGGTAGCCGGTGAACAAGAGTAGTGTTCTTTAACACGCCCGAGCGAGGATTGAGTACGAATGAGTGAAGGCAACTGTGATTCAATCGAATACCTGCATCTTCAGCTGGTACTCGTGCTAACGAACTTCTCGCTGGCACTAATGGAGCGTAGTAGGCGGTGCCAATTCAGTGTGGGGACGTCTCCAACCGACCGGGGATTCAGTATCCTCCGCCCAACGGTGGTGGGCTGCCGCCAAGTTTGCGCTGGCGGAAACACCCTCATGCCACCGGCGAAACTCAGGCGTGTGATGGTAGTTGAGATGAGTGGATCCCAGTGCTGTACAGCCAGGGAGGCTTCTGATTGTACGAAACTGGCTAGTTGGAGACGAGAAAGCGAGTACACGGCGTGCTATTATGGTCTTGGAAGAGGACATACTCCACAGCTATTGCCCAATATTCAAGTCATCATGCAACGTTTCGAGAATGGAATCAACTCCTTGGGGGCCAAATCCAGGTGTGCTGAACTATGCTGAGATGAAGCGCAATGTACCCACCAGCATGAATAAGGAGGTCTGGCACAATAGCTCGGAGAAAGCTATATAAGTGACCATCTCCCCTGGGAATCCAGCCAGAATCATCAAGCAATCATTCCTCATCGCCAATCATCTCATCTTCCTGTACCAGCATCTCTTTATCAATCAGTCACAATGGTTAACATTCTCTGCCTCACTGCCTTGGGCCTTGCTGCCCTCTCTCAGGCTACTACCCTGGTATATCCTTTTCCCTTGATCGTCTCTGAACTGTTCTCTAATCCTCCATAGCATGTTAACAAGGGTTACATTACTGTTGACGACGCCGCTGTCCGCAGCTCCGTTACCGTTAGCCCCCCTGTTACCATCTACGCTGGGTTCGACGGCACCTCCACCAAGAAATACATTAAACCTGGCTGCTCCTTGGAGGCTTCTTGGCCCAGTAACTATGGTGATATCTACTTTGGTGCGGACAACTGCCTCTACGATTCCAATGGTATGCTCGTCGTAACAGTCTTTTCCTGAATCCATGTGCGAATCGCGACTGACAGCTCCATTCAATAGGCCAGAACATCAACGGCCAGTGCTGCAAGGACCCTGGTGACTTGCCCGAGGTCAAGAACCCCTACTACGGCTAGGGTGAATTGTGTAACTGATGAGGCGGCGGAGGATGGAGAATGATGGGACCGCCTATGTACTCTACCGGTGAATTTCATCTTAGATGTAGGGCAAATGGATTATATTCTATCAATATTGATCAAACGATGTAGCCTTTCATATGTGCTACCCACGGTCTGATGGCAGTAACGGTGGAGTGGATTGTAGGCGAATGAAGACCGGAGGCTTTACCTGCTCAGATGTAAACGCCACACTTGGGCAATCCCCAGTCCCACAGCAGAATCTTAGTTCTCTACGGAGTAAGGCGCAGTGTCATTGTGCATATCTGACTATGGTTCAGCACTCCTGCATCACCAATTGGTCCTATATGAATCTGTAGCTTTTCGTACTTAACGAGATAGACTACTCTTAGACCGGATCAGTTCAGTTAGAGATGAATTGGCCACACATTCCACCCCCAGTTCCCTGCCGCGCTTGATTATCCAGCCATTAATAAACTCGATTTCCGTCGGTCTCCCTTGACGGATATCCTCCCGCATGCTGCTGGAGTTTCCCGCTGTCTTTCTGATCGTGTCCATGACGACGGCCTCCAAGGACACGGGGGAGAAGCATGAGGGATCATCGGTAGAAAGATTCTGGAGTTCTGGCAGCCGGCCAAACACCGCTGATATCTCCTCCAGGAGGCGATTTATTAACGGTCTGACCTGAGCCATCTCGCGATAACGCCGTTGCGAACATCGAGCAGCGCCGTGAGAGGGTTGAGGACGCAATTTGCTGCCAGCTTGAAAAGTTGATCGCGCAAAAGGCATGTCCATTCCAATTCCTGGCAATTGAGAGCTGCTGATCGAAGAAGGGTGTCGATAAGAAACCGATTCCTCGGCCGGGATACATCTGAGGCATCGGCGTCTACAAAGCCGAGGGAGACGCAGCCATTGCGACCAGCCAATACAGCTTGGAAGGCCGCTTTCAGGTAGACGCCATGCCGAACGATTCCGAACATATACGTTGGGCGTGTGGCTGGGTCGGGGAATAGCTGCTCATTCAATGCTTCCACTTGGCCCATGCCATTCTGGAATAGGCAGATAACAGAATCTCGCCCGAGCCTTTCTTTGACAGGTTTGATGGCGTCTACTGTCATCGATGATTTGACTGTGACAATCAGGCAACGGATTGGCGATGTGGGTGTGGAATCGCTCCCTAAGACCTCAACATTGAAGCCGGATTGATCGTCTCCATCTCCGTCTTCCCCGACCTGAAGGCTTATTTTCTGTCCCGTGGAGTTGAATTCGCTGTACAGAGACTCTCGATGAAGCAGGAGTGTAATGGGGGGTTTATCAGCTAGAGAGCGGAGAGAATGGGCGACAAAACATCCGATACTTCCAAGCCCTAAGATGTAGACAGGGGAAGAGTTTGCCATTTTAGAACAGACGTACACGATCGAGCATGCATGCAGGAACTCAAAGGCTTGAATGCATCTCTCCGGTCCCTAGGAACTCGTCTCGACAGCCGAGGAAATCCCCACCATGAGTAATCGATTGATTGCGGGGCCGAAGGCTGGCATCGGACAATCACCGAGTCACCGATTTGAAGCGTTCTCGGCCATTCTCGTCAAGAAATGAAGAGTTTCGATTTACATTGGCTGATTGTGGTACTAGTATGAACCCTGGTGGGTGCACGTTGATTCAAACCAGGCTAGCCTGTTCAAAACAGTACTGCTCAGCAGTAGTTCCATTTAGTATAGACGTGAATAATACTTGCTATTTCAACTAGGATGTCTGAGCCTGAATGACCACGTAAGTCAATGGTGAGATACACGGTTAGATATCTACAGTTCGTCGTGACTCTTCTGCTTGTCCCGAGCTGATCCCAAGCCTGGCACCGTAAAGATGATTCGACGATAGGACACCACGTCCCCGTCAGAAACCTGTAAAATGAGGTGCAAGTGCTTGTCGCTTTCCGGGTGGGTGTTGCGGCCTTCTCGTCGTATCACCTCGCTTCGGGGGATCGTGACAGTGATTCGGGGGGAATCTGTAGAACTCAGGGAAAGCTCAGCGACATCTCTCCGGGGATTGTTGTTATTGGAAGAAGGCTCCAAGTACTGCCACCACTTGAAGGTCAGGCTGTCTCCGTCGGGATCGCAGGAGTCCGTTGCGTCCAGCACGACCTCCTGGCCTGGCTCCACCGGGATCTGGATAACGCGACGAGTCCTGTCCCCGTCGACCGTGACAACCGGGGCGTGGTTCGCGTCAGAGAACCTGGATGCGATCGTCCACTTCATGCGAGCGGCAAAGTCTCGCTGAAACGCCTCGCGCCATCTCCAGACGGTGACATGAGATCCCATCATCGTTCGCCCCGAATCGTCCACGATGGTGTCAACACTGTCGGCAAAATGACCTTCTCCAAAAGTGACAGGCCCATACCGACCACCCCATGATCCCCACTCTGGGTGTTCCGGGTCGGTGAGGCCGTTCGGGAGAATATGCAGCAAGGAAGGGGTGTCGCCCTCGAGGATGAAATCCGCATCCGGATATTTGGCACCTAAGGGACCAACAGCCTGAATGTTTTGCTGGACCCAGGCGGATGAGATGACCTCCTTATTAGCATTATTGGGGAAGTGATAGTAGTCGTCACCCGAAATACCGCCCCAGCCAGCCACGGCATAGCGATTGAAGTGGTGCACACTGGCAATGTAGAACAGGCTGGGCCAGTTCCGCCGCATCCAGGTTCCTGTGTTGTCCTGGTCGGAAATCGAATACACACGCAATTTGGCCACGAAACGATCGAGATCCGCTGGCGATCGGGTGGCATTGACGTGCCACAAGGCCTGCGCCAGAACCGACGCACCACCCCATACGAGGACCCAGAGGGGCTCTTCGGACTTGTCAACCGCATTGATCAACAGTGTTGAACCACTGCTGTCCTTTCCCTCACCAACGCCTTCCATACCGTACACGGGCAGTCCGGACGTGATTAGACTGTGGATCTCGCTGGCGTCGGGCCATCCCGATGCATGGTGACGGAGATACGGCACTGATATTTCAAAGGCATCCACGATATCGTGCATGAGATCCGGTCGGGTCGTATCGTTAAGCCAGATACTGGTCGTCGCCACGAGACCTTCCAGGCGTAGTTCATTGGAGTACACCATCAGGCGGACCAAGGACTGCGCATCGTCCGGCTCATTGTCGATGTCGCTGAGCACTAAAACCCGCGGCTTATCGACCGTCGAACTTCTACATTGTGATTGCCACGACGGTTGAACACACAGGCCCGCCACAAGTAATAATGAAGATACCTTATGGAACCATGCCATGTCGTCCTGTGAACAATGAGGAACAGTAGCATAGATTTGACATCTTTGTTGCGAGGCGCTGCGCTAAGAATTTATGAATGACGATGGTGGTGGTTGGGATTGCCTTCTTAGAACGCACAGTTGTGACCAGCTGAGTGCTTCAAACTTCCTTATTTGATGCGGACCCTGCTTTACTATGTTCGTATTAGTTTATATACTAAATCAGTTTAGCGTGGGTGGCGCCTTTATCCCGTCAATCGACATATTATGCAGATGGTTAAGGCTACTAGTAGAATACGAGAAACATCACATCGCAACTCACGCCGTGTGGTTGACCTCTACATGAAATGGAGATATTTGTGTGCATCACCAACCTTTCATACTAACCACCCATTGCCCAGAAACAGCACCAAGTGATCCCCAACACACAATTCAAACAGATAGATATCTCCCTCAGTTTGCGATATCACAACCATCGCAACACCCTCTATTTGACCATCGTGAAGAAAGCTAGAAAGATATTCCAGCCGAATCCCACACAAGACGCAACAAAGACGCGGGACTCCACAGGAACCCAGAGGAAATTGCACAAAGAGCAAGCAGGCCAGACCTTCCAAGCATTGACGATCAGGGGCCAGACCTTCCGGTTGACTTCGGCTAGTAGCACAGACGCACTGGTGAGTCGGGTGAAATTGGTGCAAACCAAAAAGATCGTATTCATTATGAACAGCCCGATTGTCTGATCTAGAATTATCTTGTAGACAATATTCCGCCACTGGATGGTCTCCTGTAGGGCAGTTGTCTTGTCTGCGGCCGAGTACGACGGAAATACATCTTCTAGGAACTCCTGCCAATGGCAGTTCACTTGGGCCTGGATCAGGCCGAAGATAGCGAATTCAACGACAGCCTTCCAGTCCAGTGGCTGAGCTGTGGGATTGGTTGAGTAGCGGAAGAGCTGCGCGGTGAGGTTTGCGGCAGACTTGAGGATGGCCGATTGTACGATAGCCTTGGTATAACGGGCCATAGTGAGTGTTATCCGCCAGTAATGAATGAAAGCAATATCAAGAAATGCCTTGGAAAGAGCGGTGCAGGTTAAAGTGAACAATAGCGCTGCGACGGAAAGTTAAGTACATAAACGTAGCCACCCACATTGGCTACAATTGCTTTTTATGTCTGCAAGGACCCCAGAAAGGTCGGCTTCATCCGACATCATTTCAGGGATTTCGTGGGGGCACAGCTAGTGCTTCAAACTTCCAAATTCGTAGACGTCCGGGGATTATGCGGGGAAAGGAATGGCCCTATACAGTCGTATATCATGTTCCATTAACCTTGATTGCCTCATCTTTCACCCCATCTTCGTCCCACTTTTACTCAGTACGCTATGCTCTCACATATGTTGGAACAGCTGAAGGCCCAGCCGCTGTATCAAGACCTCAACTGGAGGCTTGCGCTCATCGGCGGGGTGTCGTCCCTGGGAGCCCTGGGGTTTGGATTTGATAACGGGTGGTGGGGAGGCGCATTGGGTCTTTCCCAGTTCCAGCAGAAATATGGGGAATATGATGACGCCCTGGGGCATTTCGTGATTCCGTCCCAGAAGACATCGGTCGGCACAGGTACAGGCTCGGCCGGAATCATTCTTGGCTGCATCATGGCCCCAATGGTCGCATCCAAGCTGGGCCGGCGTAATTCGTTCTTGGTCCTGTCCCTGCTGATGTTAATCGGCATCACCCTCGAGGCATCCGCAGTGACATCCTTCTGGCAACTTGTCGTTGGCCGAATCATTGTCTACTCGGGGATTGGTTTGGCATCGAACTGTGTACCACTGTACTTGTCAGAGTGCTCCCCACCACGTATTCGAGGTATGGCCACAAGAGATATAATCGTGAAAGTACCGTCTGACGTATATGTAGGAGCCTTTCTTGGACTGTATAGTTTTTTCAACTCCCTGGGCGTTTTCCTGGCTTCCCTTGTGGTCTACCTATCGCGTTCAAGAACAGATAAATGGCAGTATCTGTAGGATGCATCCCTGTTGATTTTGAGTTGGTACGACGTGATATCTAACTTCGCTAGGGTTGTCATACTCTGTCAGTTGCTAGTGCCTATTGGATATATTGCATTCTATGCATTTATCCCCGAGTCGCCTCGCTACCTCATTTACCGTGGCCGTTTTGAAGAAGCGGAACAGGTCCTGAGATCGCTATCGAATTACCCAGACACGATTCCATATGAGGTAGAACTTCTCAAGGCCCAGGCCGAGGAGCAGCAAGAGTTACACAAAGCAACGTCCCTCTGGGACTGTTTTAAAGGCTCCAATCGGAGACGGACGATAATTGCTATTGGGGTCCAGGTGCTGCAGCAAGCCCAGGGCGTTTCCTTCATTCAGAACTTTATCGTCACCTTCCTGGAGCAACTGAAATTCCCTGACCCCTTACGTACCAACCTGATGGTGACCGGCTGCAGTTTTGCTGTCCATATCATCACCTTCTTCAGCTTTGACAAGATCGGTCGTCGGTACTCGTTGTGCATCGGGGCAATCCTCCTCGGTGGCACAATGTTTGGAACCGGGATCGCAATCGCCGCCGGAGATACAAGCCACGGGTCGTCGCCTGCAGCAACGGCATCCATTGCACTCTTGATTCTTTGGTACTGCATGTATGGCTTCACCTGGGGCCCCGGCTGTTGGGTTGTGGCGGGTGAAGTAGGGACAGGCCAGTTGCGCGAGCGCACGCTATTCCTCGCCTCGATGGGTAGCTTCCTAACATCGGTGCCGATCAATTTTGTCAATCCATATGTACAAGCGCGGCTAGGAGGGTCGGTGACTTTCATCTATGGTGGCTTTTCCGTGGTTGCGTTAATCTGGGTATTTTTGACGGTGCCAGAGACCCGGGGCCGTTCCCTCGAAGAACTGGACGATATGTTCCAGGCGGATGTCCCAACGCGACAGTTCAAGAAATATCAATGTAGTGGAATCGGGGCGCATATCACTGGTGCTCAGAATGTGCAAAGCAAGGAGGTTAAGCTGGTTGAAGAGGAATGGGTGGAGAGCAGGGGAGACACAGGTGTCTAGTAGCGCTGACTATCGAGGGTAAGGCTCCAGAGAGTTACATGATCTACCAGAAACCCTGTCGCAAGCTAGGACTACTACATAGGGCTCGTGCCTTGCACTACAATATTTTGTGCCAGATGGAGGATATTAGTGCATTTTATGCAGGCCCTGTGGGGTTCGTGAAAGAGAATGTTCTCTCCTCATGAGACAACTCGGGGGGTAAAACATCATCCAGCGTCGGTAGTAATAGACCACACCTGGCTGAGCAAGTGCCGAGGATTAGTTCCAAAAGTGTTTCCTATTGGCTGTCGAATGGCGGCGCCTGTGTGTGATAGTCATGGTGAAAATGCAACTGTAGTTGAGGAAAGGACATCATCCAGATACATAGACCCGGGACCGAGGGTGGTCGCCGTACGTGGGGTTCATCCAAACCCCGCATTGATCAAGACGGTGGAATGTGGAGCAGCGTCCGTATTGCCGAGGTGAGTCTCGTCTAGATCCGATTCGTATGAACATATCGTTCCTCTAAGAGAATACCGGTGCTGCTACTGATGTTCCTAATCCTGCAGAGCACATTCTCTACCTGAGAGAGTGATTCTCAATGTATTTATCTATCGTAGTAAGATCATAATGCACAAAAATATTGCCTAGTATTACTCCTCGCCATTCTGCTTTCGCCAAAAGACCCGGTAGTGGTGCCCCTGGCCGAGCTGTGAGATCTCTCTCACCTCTTCCGGGGTCAGCTGAAAGGTGAGAACATGCAGAAACTCCTGTAGTCGAGATTCCTTGCTACTTGTGGTGACTGCCACATCTCCGCGGTCGATGGACCATCTGAGTAGAATTTCTCCTTCCGTAACCTTGTACTTTGCAGCGAGTTCCGCCACCTTTGGATCCACTGGTCCTCCTGGTGCACGCAAAATGGGCGTCAAGGGACTGTAGCTCGCTGTCTTGATCTCCTTTTCATGCTGGAAGCGGACCAGCTCTTCTTGCTGCAAATAGGGGTGGTGCTCGATCTGGTTGATGACGGGTGCAATCTTCGCGGTTTTAAGTGTGGTCTCCAGATGTGACTGGTGATAGTTGGATACACCGATCGCTTTGGCCTTTCCAGCTTCCTGGACCTTCTCCATGGCTGCCCATGCTTGCTGCAGCTCCCGTC